>NW_028146783.1:0-202500 GCF_055883805.1 Amblyomma maculatum
GCTGCTTCACTGACCACGAAATTATGTTCGCCAAACTATGTCACAAAGTGAGATTCGAATCCAACGCCATCGCCAGTAAAACCTAAGCACATTCAATGTGCGCGGTCTGGAGGCATAGCCGCCTGAATAACACAGCAAAAAAAATTAAATAAGACTACAAAATCTACATTGGAGTTATACGAAAGCACGGATGCTGCTGTTGCTTGCTTCTGGTTGCTTCTAGTAGCTTAATTCACTTTTTGTTTGCCCATTTTAGTCTTTGGTACTTTCAAATTGCGCCCCAATCCCTTCCTTTGCCCTTTTTTTCGACTCAATTTCCGGTTGCGTGACGTCACATCCTTCACGTCATATCCACTACGACACCCGTTTCTCTCTTTCCGCTTTCACTCCCACCTTCCTCTTCTTACGGCGCGGTTCAGGCGTCCACAGAACAAGTGTGGCAGATACGGCTCCTTTCCTTTCTGTGAACCCGTTATTCTAATTAATTACCTAATTAACTTATTGCCCTAATTATTTTTCTGCAACAGCATTACGTCAGCCTCTATCGATTGACCATTTCTCAATTACCCGCAACTGCTGCGGACACGATTTTGCGGACGCGGTCTGCAGACAGAAATCTGTGAACATAGCGAAGTAACACTTCCGCGTTAATAAAGTTTCATAATTGAGACAAAATGAAAACAATCACTACAGAACATCCCGCTACTGAACGATATTCGGCGAATAACTGAACTAAAATGTCTGTACTAAGGAGAAACTCTTTCTAGGCTCGTGGAACTAAATCCCATGCGCGAGGGCTGTCATATTCCGCGAGATGTGTTCTTTTCTAGCGTTCCTGCCATCTGCAATCCCACACTCTAACGCCACGTGACAGGAGCAATGGTGTACCG
This sequence comes from Amblyomma maculatum, assembly GCF_055883805.1. Taxonomy (NCBI): domain Eukaryota; kingdom Metazoa; phylum Arthropoda; class Arachnida; order Ixodida; family Ixodidae; genus Amblyomma; species Amblyomma maculatum. The sequence goes on from NW_028146783.1 coordinate 891, forward strand.
TCCATGAGAAGTTGTTGCGACTGAAGGAAGAAGGAAACGAAAATGCACGGGCCTGCTACTGGCTCTGTAGCTGAGCCACCTCCGCTGCCTCGTGCGGACAGAAGAGAACGCGCGTCGCAACAGCCGTCGTCCACCACCGAAACGGTAGCGGGTGAAATGACGGCCTATAACAGATAAAATTATGGTGGCAGGCTAGCCCCCGCCGCACGCGGCAGTGACCTACCTGTCCCATGCCCCGTAGGACCAGGAGCTTCCCCCCCCCCGTTCCCGAGGTACGGCTCCGTGAAAACTTGCCGGAGAGTGTGTGACAGATACCGCGCCTTTCCTTTTCTGTAAACCAATTACAATTATATCTAGCACTGCAACGAACGCCGATAAGAGGCAACTGATGAGAGGCAAATGATAGGAGAGGAAAGGTAGGCTTTCGCCATTATCCTCTTAAGAGATATCTAAAGGACTCTCTAATATTTTTTTAGAGCGCAGCTCTTTGGCACCGGTGGGTTTCGCGTCGGTGTCGGCCGCGTCGGCCTCGTGACCAGCTCCGTCCCCCTTTCAGCCTCCCAGTTCGAGCCGGCGCTTTGTTGTGGCTGTAGGAAGAAGGAAAAGAAAATGCATGGGCCTGCTACTGGCTCTGTAGCTGAGCCACCTCCGCTGCCTCGTGCGGACAGAAGAGAATATAGAGAAGAAAGAAAAAGAAGAGGAAAAGAAGGACGCGCGCCGCAACAACAGCCGTCGTCCACCACCGAAGCGGTGGCGGGTGCAATGACGGCCTACAACAGATAAAAATTAGGTGACAGGCTAGCCCCCGCCGCAAGTGGCGGTGACCTACCTGCGCCAGCCTCATCAGGGGAGTTGGCAACTGAGCCTCGCAGGAAGAGGGGGGGGTGGGGTTACACTCAGCGGCGAACGAGGGGGGCAGGAGGAAAGGAAGGGGGGGGGGGGGGTCGCCGGAGGCAGCGCTAGCAGCGACTGACTGATGCCGCTGACACCGCTAGCAAGTCAAGACAACGTGACTGCGTAACTGATTTAACTGATTTATTTATAGGAAGGGAAAGGCACGGTAACTTTTTCACTTGTTTTCTGTGGACACCGCAACCGCGCCGTAAGGGAAGGGAGGAAGGTGGGAGTGAAGGTGGAAAGAGAGAAAGAGGAGCCGTAGTGGAGGGCTACGGGTAATTTCGACCACCTGGGGATCTTTAACGTGCGCTGACATCGCACAGCACACGGACGCCTCTTCGTTTCGCCTCCATCGAAACGCAGCCGCCGAGGGCGGGTTCGAACCCGGGTACTCCGGCACAGTAGTCGGGCATCTTACCACTGCACCACCCCGGCGGGGCACGTGACAGCGTAATACTGATTTATTTATAGGAAGGGAAAGGCGCGGTAACTGTCTCACTTGTTTTCTGTGGACACCGCAACCACGCCATAAGGGAAGGGAGGAAGATGGGAGTGAAAGTGGAAAGAGAGAAAGAGGAGCGTCGCCGCCATGCAGGAAAAGGAGGAGGGGGTTCCCCCTCTTCCGGCGTGGCGGCGAGAGTGCTCTCCGGTTGCCGAAACGCCGGCTGGCTATCAGCGGATCACGGGGCGTGCATCCCGTTCTCACTCGCTTCACTCTCTAGCGGCGTCAGCGGCATCAGTCAATCTCTGCTGTCTGTTCGTTGCGAAACATTCCTTTGGGCCCATGTGCCGCCTCCCGCAACCTCTCGATAAATCAATTGCTCTCTTCATTTCTCCGACCACAAAGCTTCTTTCATGACAGCCAAGAACTGTTAGTTGAGTGTTTCTTGAAGGAATACGTGTGAAAATTAAAAGAAAAGTTGCCTGTAATTGTACATACCTTACGTGCTCGAAATCTTTTCCTCAATCTATCGAAAAGGTGAAACAGCTGATGAGCTGCGCTCAAATTTCGCATTAGGAAGTAACGTAATCGTGGGCAATTTTTTCTGTATATTTAAGCAGCTATAAGAATATGCTGAAAACAAATGTACACAAATACAGTAAAGACGTGCACTGGATTTGGCAATTAAATTAGCTCCCTCAAACAATACTTAATTTTTTTTACAGTTCCGTCTTAATTCTACCAAGCTTTGCGCGTTTAGTTGAGAATTATTGTGGTATGTATACTTTAATACGACTGGATTGGAAACGGTGTTGGAGGAAGCCATATCTCCTACATTGGCCCACAAGGTTCATTCTTGTCGATGATGAAAAAGTGACCATCTTTCGCTAGTAGGAAGGCTGGCGAGTGTTTATGCTTCTTTTTCTAGAATTACCAAAGCGCGGTAATGCTAACCTGAATGAGAGCATATATACGTGCATGCATAATACCAGCTCTTACATTGTCTTTGAAACTATCTGTCCAGTCCGAGTGCCCGAAGAAAAAACTGCGTTCTTTGTGCTATAGATAATTTCAAACCAATAAAATTCTCGTAAATTCTGAAACTATCTGTCTAGTCCGAGTGCCCAAAGAAACAACTGCTTTCGTTTTGCTGTAGATAATTTAGAAGGGGGAGGGGGGGATTGGGTGGTGGTTGCTCCTGGCCCTACGGAGCTGGGACTGGTAGGTCGCTGCCGCTTGCGGCGGGGGCTAGCCTGCCACCATATTTTTATCTGTTGTAGGTAGGCCGTCGTTGCACCCGCTACCGTTTCGCTACCACAGCTCACCAAATAATCGGCCTTATTCGCCGCATCTCCACACGTCGTAGAGGCATGATGGAGGATGACCTCTGCCGGCTAACACAGGCATTCCTCGTTAGCAGGATAGTATACTCCTATCCCTACTATCACCTTCGCCGAAAAGATGAGGAGGCAGTTAACAGCATCATCCGCTCGATGTACAAAGCTGCCCTAGGGTTGCCACAATATGCTAGCACACGACACCTCCTCCAACTGGGGATTTACAACACTCTTTCCGAACTTATAGAGGCACATAAGATAGCCCAAATTCATCGCCTCTCCAGGACAAATCACGGCCGTCTCATCCTTGACCGGTTAAACGTCAACCCAATAGGCGATCCCCATCCCACAGCCCCCCTCCCGACATGTGTACACAGCCGCCTCGTTGTCAAACCACTACCAAAAAACATGCTCCCTGGCCGACACGACGCGCGCCGTCAGCACAAAGCCAGGGCACTCGATGAAACCTACCATACCGATGAACACGCAACATACGTGGACGCGGCAAGGCAAGATGCAACAACATATGTGGCCTGTGCTACCACGCCGCAATCTACACTGATCTCCGTCGCCACGGTGCGTACCCCGTCCCCCACCGCAGCGGAAGAAACAGCTATAGCGCTGGCCATCGCTGACCCGCGTACGCGTACAGTCCTTAGTGACTCAAAAAGAGCAATTCTAAATTTCTCGGCAGGCTACATCTGCCTTCCTGCTGCACGCATCCTGCGCGGCTGCACTCCCGACCACAAAATTAACCAAGTCTGGGTACCCGCCCACGCGGGCAACTCTGGAAACGATGGGGCCGACCAACTTGCCCGAGGATTAACAATCCGGGCGGTCGGTCTCACGCATCTAGACGCACTCGCTGGAGCCCCTCAGACTTTCGCCGAAATTATCAATTTACACAAAGAGACGCGAAGCCTTTTCCCGCCTCCCCACCCCGACCTCGACCGAGCACAAGCCACCCTGCTGCGCAGATTACAGACACACTCATTTCTTAGTCACTCCAGGCTATTACTAATTACTAACGGGGAATACGACCCCGCATGTCAAAATTGTAACAACGGAGAACCCGCCACTCAGGCGCACATCCTCTGAGGATGCGTAAATAACCCGCCCCCAAGGGCCCTCCTGCCAGCTCCCTATGCGGAAAGCTGGCACCAACTCCTTACCAAGCCAGACAGGAACACACAACTTTCACTCATTTCGTGGGCCCAGGATGTCGTCCCCACCTGGGGGCCACATAGGACCCATCTGCCCTAATTCACAACATCTGGGGCAAATAAATTTGTCTCTCTCTCTTTCTCTCTCGGTGGTGGACGGCGGCTGTTGGGGCGCGTCTTTCTCTCCCTCTTCTTTATCTATCTTCTCTAGTTTCGTTTCGATGGAGGCGAAACGAAGTGGCGTCCATGTGCTGTGCGATATCAGCGCACGTTAAAGATCCCCAGGTGGTCGAAGTTACTCCGTAGCCCTCCACTACGGCTCCTCTTTCTCTCTTTCCACTTTAACTCCCACCTTCCTCCCTTCCCTCACGGCGCGGTTCAGGTGTCCACAGAAAACGAGTCAGACACTTACAACGCCTTTCCCTTCCAGTGAACCAATTATTATTTCTCTTCTGTCCGCACGAGGCAGCGGAGGTGGCGCTGCTACAGAGCCAGTAGCAGGCCCGTGCATTTTCTTTTCCTTCTTCCTACAGCCACGACAACAGACATCGCACAGCACACGGACGCCATTTCGTTTCGCCTCCATCTAAACGCAGCCGCCAATAATTAGTTTACAGCAAAGGAAAGGATCAGTATCTGTGGCGCACATCCTTAAGGCCCGGTTAGACGCCATGAAATAATGCATTCGCACTAAAAGCTACATATAATTTCTACTCAGTAAATCAGTTCACAGTACGCTCTACGATTGTCCCAGTGTTTGTGCACGTCTTTCTGCACCAGTTAGCGCGATATATTCAGGCTGATCTCACGCTGTGTGTGAGAATCAACACTGTTTTGTGTTTGGCGATGACGCAGTGTGGAGCGGGTGCCCAAGAAGCCAGGTTTCGAGTCTCCAGTCATCAAGGAGTCAGCGATTACTGGCCAACCCGGGGAATCTAAAGGGCCACCAAAAGCAACGTTGCCAGGGACGGGGTGTAAGCCGCATATGGAGGTTCCTCCAGGAACAGAGGCGAATATCCTGAAAGGACCAGCAGACAAGATGGACATTGGGTCTGCAAAACGATCTTCTCCGCGAAGCCCGGTGGCGTCAAATGCTGAAGCAGATTGTGCCGATGTGGCATTCAAGTGCTTCACACCTTCACTTGCTCAAGTAAGCCGCTGCTCTCTTGAAATATCGCAGTCACAGGAGAAATCCTACCTGCTGAGAAACTCCTCTTCGACACCTGACTAGTCCCTGCGACCACTTTTCGAAGCTTAGCCGTCAAGACGGAGGTGCCAACTCGGAGCGCCAAAACTTTCCGCCATCAGTAGTCCATAACTTTAGAAGCACTGATATAGATTACAAGTTTGGCTTTTAATGTCTCGCAGTGCCATCTCTCTATTGGGCATATGACACATTGTATCTGTTGTCAACAACGTGATTAAAACTAGTCTCGGACTTTGTGTCAGCTAGATGCAGTTAACTGCCCAGACATCGGGACTGTCAGCTATAGCGTCAGAAGTTTGGCCAAACCAGTAGCTGGATTCCAAAACATGGACGTTATGCTTCAAAACTGGCATCGTCGCTCTGATACTGTGAACGAGCATATTCATGCATTCATTCGTGCAGCGTGAGTTGAGGAGTTTAAGCAGGGCGTTTTATGGCGGTCACATTTTAATCCACTTGAGAAATAAAATTCGATGCTGCCACAACATTTTCCGATTGTTCAAGGTGTCGATGACGTCACAGCGCGACGTCGCAGTACGTGCGAACGTTGATTTGTCGCCGTGGTGCGTGATGTCACAAGGGCACAGTAAAATCAGATTCGATAGTGTTTGTGTTCTGAATTCCGCTTCTTACAAGGTGCACGAGTGGACTTTGCTGTGAGGGGTAAGTAGTTGACAATGGAAAGACTATGCACACGGATTAACACAGGCAACTTAACTTTATAAACGGTAACAGTAAAACAGCTAGAAACATATTTACAAGAGATACGACTACACTTCCACACCAGAGTGGCTGAAAACTAAACGGTCTGAGTTAAGTGACAGCAAGCGCTTCAGTCTGCAATAAAAAAATTTGTGGCTGCAGCGTGGCTTCTAATGCTTTTACAATCAACTGCTAAAGTGACTTATTTGCCTCCTCATAATGCTTTGATCACAGGGATGATTTGCGCATATTTAAGCGAGCCTTCAGCACGAAAGGAGGTGAATGAGAGGACGACTGGTACCCCTGTTTAAAGCATGCTCTCTTACTCCCAGGAAAGCTCTCTAAATGGTATCTCTTTTTTACGCTAAAGAGTAGAAAATTAGTAGTATAGTTATTTCACAGATAACATAAAAGTGCTGTGGTGAACTTTCACTTGGTTACATTTGCGCATTGTCGTCGCTCGCCTGTGTTTTGACGGTTGCGTACTGTTGCGCCGAGCAGTCCTGGAATAAAATCATTTACTGATGCGATGGATCACAAGAGGTGGAGGTGCCTTTAATATCCCCGACATCTTGATTTGTCTCCGTTCATCGCCTTTCCTGAACCTCCGCTGTTTGCGTCCGCAGCCCTACATGGGGTCAGGGCAGGGGTATCAGCACCAGCTGCTGCGGCTACTTCGACCGGATCCGTCACCAGACGCCAACACTATCCCCAGATCTTTGCCGTAAGTTGTGGAGATCATACGGGAAGTGCCATACGGGCGGGCCGAGCTCTGTAGTCCTGGACCACTGAATCTCCCACACAGGATTTGCGCAGCATCATCAAAGATGAATTGGCTGCATTCAACCCCGCCGTGACCCCCTCAACGTCTAGCACCGTAGCTCGCTCATCTATTCTAGCAGCCATCCGTCCCTGCTTCTCCATTGTGTCGTGGCCTGGGTCTGGCCATGAGGGTTGTGGGGTTGTAATAGGGGGATAAATGTGTTTCCCCCGCTTAGTCGCGGCTGACCGTCACAACCGCCGACCCCACCCAGTGATCGCGTGCGCTACCGAGCGCACGCTGACCACTACGGGCCGTGCTCTTGGGAACAAAGGAACAACACGTGCTGACAACAAACAGGCATTTATTGCTACAATAACAACGCCAGCTAGCAATAAAACACACTAATGAATACAGGTCGTCTGACTCACCAGCAAGGCTACGGGCGAATGTTCGCCCACGCTAGGGCAGGGGATGAACTCCGAGGCCGGACAAGATGGGCAAGCGGGATAAGTCCCACGATGCTTCACCTCGCCGGTGACTGCGGAGTGCCACGAGGAGACGTCCGCTCGCATCCAGGTCCCGATGCCGAAGAGTTGGCTTTGTCCGCGTGCGCGGTGGCAAGATCAGGGGTGGCGCTTGTGCTGTCGCGACGCTGGCGCCATCTCTCGATAGTTAATTTTAACTACCAATGTTAGTGCCATTCCGCGATAGCAAGAGTAAATACCGCGGGGGGAAAGCCGACTTTAAAAGGGACGATGGGAGATCGTTCCCCACAGTGCACAGTACACGCCACTTAAGGGACTGGCTGAGAGTGCCGTAACTTCATGTAGTCGCTTGTGCCCTAAGTCTTCGAACTCGGATCCAACTCATGCAGCTGCTGGACCAGCGAAGGGGGGGGGGGGGGGTGGTGTTGCGAAGATACTGTTTTCCTCAAGGTTTTCACATTAGTTCTATGCGGCGAAGGGACACATGTCATACATTACCGAAAGGTGCATATCCCTTGCACCGCCACCTGCAGATTAAAGTTCTTTCTCCGGTTGGTTGTCCATGTGCAAGTGCAGGAGGAAGACGATGTGGCCGCCAGCCGAAACATAGCGAATTCCGCACAATGGGCCGGCGGAGGCACGGCGGACTCATCCCAAGGCCAACCACCTAGCAAGCCCGAGCTGTCCGAAAAGTCAACATCCACAGACTGCCCACGGGGCATTCTGCGAGCCTCCAAGGCAGCGGGCTGCAGGCTGTAAGTACAACTTACTCGGTCTATGTCACCGAGGGAATATTTACAAATGCTCTCAATTCAAGATGGACACGCAGTGGATGCCTGTTGTAAAAAACTAGAGGGTCTCTTGATGTCTCTTAACAGGAGAACGGCCAAATCTAATCCTTCCTCTCCTATCATTTGCTTCTCATCGTTTTCCTCATCGCTTTTATCTTATCGTTATCATAAGTCGTTGTTTGACATACTGGTTATTCCGCAGTCATGCTGAGTCATGCTTAGTCATTGCAGTCCTTACCACTCATAGCTAAACATGTTTGCTCATTTCCAGTCATTCCCTAAAGAAAAAACTATGAGCCACAATAACATACAGATTTCTCATACTAAACTCATACAAATCTCATACAATCTCATATATTTCTCATACGTTGAATGATATTTGTATGAGATTATACAAGATTTATACGAGTTTAGTTTGAGTTTAGTATGAGGAATCTGTATGAGGTTATTGTGACTCATAGGGTTTTTTCTATAGTGTTTGCGGTCATTACAAGTCGTCGTTTGACATATTGGTCGTCCTGTAGTCATGCTGAGTACAAGTCGTCGTTTGACGTACTGGTCGTCCTGTGGTCATTCTGAATCATGCCTATTCGTTGCAGCCATTACCAACTCATAAGTAAGCCTGTTTACTCATTTCCAGTACAGTCATTACAAGTCGTCGTTTGACATATTGGTCGTCCCGTAGTCATGCTGAGTTATACTGAGTCATGCTAGTCATTACCACTCATAGCTAAGCATGTTTGCCCATTTCCTGTCAGTTGCGGTCATTACAAATCGTCGTTTGACACACTGGTCGTTCCTTAGTCATTTTGTGACCATTTTGTTAGTCATTATCATTATTCAATTACTCTTTTGATATCTATCGTATAACTTTTATTCATTACTAATCAGCGCACAGATCCCGCGCACAACTCTGGCGCATGGGATTTCGTTCCATTAGCCTTAGAAAGGCTTTCGCCGTAATACCAATTTGCATACCTACGGATGAGAGGCCGTAAATGCTGCTAGCTCATGCGGCGCTGCTTTGGTGTGCTGGCTAGCTGCTGTTCTCCCTTTGTGGCGGCACTGTAAAAGTGGACCGTTTTAGGTCTTTAACAAAACGCAAAAGACTATGAGGCACATGTTTGTTTGGTTAGAATGTGTTGCGCACACAGGGTTACAACATGTGTGCAGGCGAAAGCTGGCTCGCGCAGTGCATGCTTCGATGGCCTATCACCGCGCTTTCTCCTGCGGCGCACGTGAACACGTGACTGGTGGAGCGATGTTCCTTGTACTCTTTCTGCTCTGACGGCACCCACTGCGCTAGGTCACGTGGTGTTTCTGTGTGATTAAGACATATTACTGGAGATATATACGTCGTCGGTTCGAACCCCTATCACAAACTAGCCTTCAACCTGGCTAGCAGATATGTGCAAATGGGAAGCGAAATGGTATGACGTCACCCTGAACGCTGCACGAAGATTGGTTGCGTCACAATGTTGATTAGAAAAAAAAAAGGAAAACGCGTGCCCTATGGAGGTCATTTAGTGATGCTGTAAGCTAACGCCATCTTTAAGGGTACCGCCATTTGTTCACAAGGTCATATGGATTATCGCATAATGAGGCTAGTAAGGGTTTCGCCTTGAAAAAGTCTTACCTTGTAAAGTCCAGCGCAACTAATTATGTTTGACCTCAGTTTTCGCGGCTCCTGATCATAATGGTGATGATGATATTGATGTCTCGGATTTAACGTTTAGGTCTAAGTCGGCGTCGCCTGAAAGAGGTCTCAAGTGGGACGAGGAAAACATTAAGGAGACATTTCACCCCTCCAACAAGGATTACGGCCTGATGACGATAGTGGAGCCCAAGACACCTTACAGCTACGACATGACTCACGACCAATGTCCCGTCAGCGCTCAGGTGTTGGCAGAAAGGTAAGACGCCTTCGCACACCGGGCTAGCACTCTCTGATGAAGCTTACCCCATCACAGTTGGCTTTATAGAGTTAGCGATGTTTACTCGCTTCCACCCTGTCCTTAATAAAAAACCACGTTCAGAGGTCAATTTGTATGAAATTTTCTCCCGAACATTACGGCGCTATGATAAAAAAAAAAATCGTTCACACGTGCGTATTATTTTATACTAAGTATTCTTGCCTTAAGAAATAAAAGCTGTACGGAGTGTAAATACAAAATGTATGTTTTTCGTGCAGAATAGAGGCAGCCCGCCTGGGAGTGCTGAATGCCATCCGATTCACGAGCGAAGACGAAGGCATCATGGAAGAGGAAAAAGGTGCTGCCCTCTTTGCCATAAAGCCTCTTGCTCTGAGGTTTTTAAATCGTTCCAAATCGGGGTATAACCCTTCGTTTCCACCAGCGTATAGGTACCCTCTTGGTGGTGCCTATCACGGCTATAGCTTGCTATGGTTACTTATCGGCGAAGCATTCCATGATTGGCAACCCTTTTTAAAGAAATCTTGAGCTTTTCTCTTGTCTGCTAGAACTTACACAACCAGCATGAGAGATCATTGACAGTGTTCGGAGTGTTGATACATGAATACAATTAGGAGCTTCAGGTTCAGCCTGAAATGGAGACTTTTACTGATGACCGCGAATGGGGCTATATCAAGTCTGGCAACCCTTCGTACGGCGGGACAGACAAAGAAGTTTTATATGATCCTTCTTGGGACAGACTCCGTCACAGTAGGGAATTGACTTGGCTAGGACCTTTCTAGTCCACCTTGGATTGGAAAACATGTATTGTCAGCAATGAGCGATTTGTGGGCGCTACACTTAGATGGCTTCAAGACCGTTGCTCTGGCGACCTTTTGAGCCCACTCAGTAGCCCGAACTTGCGTTAACGGGTCTGAGCTGGCCAGTATAGCCTCCCAGCGCTCAAAAGAAGGGACTGGTAGTAGGTTCGCTGGTGGCGGCGCTTTTTTGCAGCTTCATAATATGTGATCATATCCTGCTATTTCGCCACAGTGTTTACAATTTGGATTCTATTGTGCTGGGTACATGTGCGCTAATGGTAAAAAAGGGAAGCCTCAGTACCAGTCCAATCCAATCCAATCTATGCGCCATAGGCCATTCTACTACAGAGTGATCAGCTTTCTTCTTAATTTTCTGCTGGTTCAATGGGCGCTTGTGTCAAGAATGTCGCCTCGATACTTGCTGTGATGTGATGCTGATACTCGTGGTGTTATTTGCGCACATTTAACCATATGACGCCGTCACAAGGTAGCGGCGCACAAAGGGCCTCTATTTTCTTACCGAAGTTTATAGCTTTTATGCTTGCTTGTTTTCGGGGGCTTATGCTGAGCACACGGCAGTGAATTGTGTATTCACGTGAGGACATACATGCGTCACACGAAGTTTGGCGTGAGCGCGCCATGCGCGTCCATTTGAAAACAGCATTAAAAGTTGTCACTTTTAGAACTCACTCAGATTGTGGTTCATTCTCAGGATGCGTCGTACCTGCATACGCCAACTGATATTCGATATCATTAAATCTCTATTTTTTTGAGGTCGCTCCGTAAGGTAAAGAAAGGAGATCCGAACATCAAAAATAAGTGAGTTGCATCCATGTCAAGATTCCATGCAGCCACCATCCTTCCGTGCCGCAGCCGAGTAAGGTATAGTCGCAAATCTATGGCGAATTCTTGAGAACGAGTCCATAACTTCCCTTGTCTAGAGTAAGTGCTCTGTTTAGCATAGCGTGTTAAGGCGAAGTTCTTAGATCTCCATGTTTCAAGGTCCTACTGTGAGAAGTACAGAAAAACGAAGCGCGCCGGGAAAAGGAATTTTAGTTCTTTTGTATGGCCAGTATTCTGTTTATATTTGGGGGCAACAGCTAGGCTAAAATAAGTGATTAATCAACTTGGAACAATATATTGCTAATTTAAAGGCAGTTAACACCAGAAATAAGTCCTTTTTTAAAATTGTTAACGAAAATATGGTTAGACATATCTGATGTCTAAAGTAGACATTTTAAGGATCGTTAAGTTGGTTTTCCCGCATTATAAATATATATATATATATATATATATATATATATATATATATATATATATATATATATATATATATATATATATATATATATATATATATATATATATATATATATATATATATATATGTGTGTGTGTGTGTGTGAGACACCATACATTCTCACGCGAATTGGGAAAGAGAACTGACGATTAAGCTTTTAAATACATAATTTTGGCGTTTGATATTTCTAACCATAATGACAATTAAAAAAACTTTAAAGTCTAGGTTTAACTTCTATATGTCACCTTCCTTCAATTTCGCCCTATAACCTCCTTCCTTAAAATCAAAAATTAAAACTCGGTTTTTAATTTTAGTTAATTCACAGTCTTTCTATTGTCCGCTACAACGTATGAAGCACGTGATGTTCACCATACTGTGTACTACATCCGCTCAGATCGCAGCGATAAAACTCTCACAGTTCTTAAATTAAAATTATGCAAACATTAAAGTTTTCACTCCGTAAGTGATTCCTGCCTGCGTTGAGACGCCGCTCACCTCTGATAATAAAGAGCATAAAATATGGACGCGTTACAATGAGAGTTTTCTCGGAGACTGCAAGCAGGGACATTCCACAATCTATACATACTACACAAGATATTCCCTACACAATACAGGAACACATGTCCGTGGTGCGGGGCAACCCCCACACTATACCACATCACATGGGAATGCGAACGAAACAGAGCCTTCCACAAACTAAATAACCCGAGTGCGGAACAATGGGAGGGTCTGCTGACCAGCAGCGAGCTCACGGCCCAAAGGGCACTGGTGCGGCACGCCTGCGAAGCAGCAAGACTCAGCGGTGCCCTGGAATGGGGGCGCCGACCTTGTGAAGAGGCCGAAGATATGAAGACATTGGCCCGCCGCTAAAGCCAGAAATATTTAGAGCAACAAATGTTTTTTTCTCTCTCTCTCCGATAACTTGACCCTACTAGAACCAATTTGCCGGCTTTACGTTCTGTCACTGTTTTTGATCCAACATCAAAGTAGTTTACTGTGCAGAAATATCGGCGTTGCTAGTTCACTTGGTTTGGCTGGCCAGAGGATGCCGGAGCATACCATATCTGCAGCCATTCCATACATGACCGCTACCAGACATGCTTGGCTTCACGTCGCAATTGTTTACCGCAGAGCGCCAGCTCCAGTTCGAGGAGAAGCGCAAGATGCACTACAACGAGTTCCAGGCCGTCAGGGAAATGCGAGAGCGCGTGGAGAAGAGCGAGGAGGAAAACGAGGACGAAGACTCCGATGCCGCTGAGCCCACATCAGTCAAGGCGCCCGAGCAGAGCGATATGTGACACTCTCGCACTCCCAGGACGTGAAATGCACCCACCCGGCCGCCCAAGGTATACCATTCTACTCCGCGTAAGCCCCGGATATGTGTTACGCCTTTCGATTAATTTTACACCATTTTTGGTGTAAAAATGGTGCTCCAGTGTTCCCGGGCTAGCACCAGGCCTGCTTGAAAAACGGCAAGAGAGTAATTTAATGAGAAGAAAGGTGGGGAGGACACGGCGGGTAACAATCAGGGGTTTCGGTTGGCTCATCCTGCGTTGTGTGAAATGCAATAGGGGCATCTGAGAAAAAAGCGAAACGGATAAATGTGGTCTTAAAGCCAAAAACCGCTGTAGCAGTGTCCTGAGCACTGTGAGGGTTGCCGCGTGCTGTGGACTAAACAGAACACAGCAACAACTTTTCGACGCCCAAAAAAATGCCATTTGCACAGCGAAGGATATTCCATGCTGAAGCAGTGCTGCTCTACTCATAGGGTGTTAGTCAGGGTACAGCGTTACACTTTTATGGGTGTAAAAGGTTTAGTGTGTAAGCCGATTGTTTCCACCCCGCAACATGCAGGATATTTCATTACACAGGTACTAATCCGGGAGTTCAGAGCATATATAGTCAGATACAACTTAAGTTTGCAGTAACCGAAAAACACAATTCCTCCGCGACAGGAAATAGTCCGTAGTTAGGGCTTTTCATGATTAACTCAAATAAAAAGCTAACCGTCGGAACGATAAAAGCGCACGAATTTCGATACCTCTGGCTGTTTGGTATTGTGAAACATTAAAAGCTGGCTGTTTACGGTTTAGCGTAGTAATACACATGGCGCGTATCGCTGCACTAAATTAGCAACTGCTACTTTTTTCAATTTGTATTCTACTTCAGAAAAACAGTGCGACGTTTTCGGCGTGTGGGTGCCGCTAAGAGGCCGCGCTTCAGTGGCACCTTCTCGGTCTCGCCAGATGAACACCGGCTTCATAGACAGCACCCCGACCAACCGGTATCTCGGAGGCAATTAACACGCAAACACGATGGCGGGTGTTTTCGCTCGTTGTGATCAAGTATAGGGTTAGGCTTAAACGTCCGCTATTTTTTCTGGAAAGTACTCAAAGACGACTGCAGCTGCGGCGCTACAGATCGAGGGATGAAGTAGCTTAGGTATAAAGAAAAAGCAAGGAGAGAAAATTAAAATCAAATTAGAGAAATAATTAAGTCAGTGGCGTCCACGACCGGGTGACCCAATTGGTTTTCCGATTAATACTGGTGTTTTCGAACGGTTCTACATATAAAATGGTAGTTCTTATATTTCAAAGGTAATCTGCACCCACATATTTTTGTTCGTGAAAAATAGAGAGGATGTATTAGGACAGTAAGAAAGGAGATGAGAGGGGATTATGTTTATAAGTATTCAAACTCATTGCATAGAGAGTAAACACACATGAAGGTGATAACTGATCAGAACTTCTGGCCCACCCTTTCACAGCTGCATGCAATGTCCGACTGTAGATATCGAGTGTTGAAATTCCGCTTTCACCATAACATTAGACGCTACTTTTAATCCTCTGCCATGTTTTCCGTGGTTAGGAATCTTGCGAAGCCGTTCTAACTAAAAGAACATTGCCTCTTCGGTAACCTAGACCCAGATGTAAGCGCATAAGGGGTTTAACCTCGTTCCAGTGCACGAGCGCAAGATTAGCGTCATCGTCAAGCGGTGACAGGCAACAAATTCGAGCTTGTTTCCACTGTTCTGGTACACCCTAAACATAAGTAACCCTAAAAGGGAGTAAAAAGAGAGTACATCTTCTAGCGCACTCTCTATTAGAAGCAGGGTATGCTGCCCAAGTCCTGGGGTAGATTTGCATCACTAAAGATACAGAGTACCTGTGGTCGGCAGCTGAAGTAGATTTTCACTGCAAAACTTGCGAAGCTCTTGCAGTTACAAAGATCTTAACTGAGGTTTCAATTTAATCTTCCCTCGTTGCTAACCTGAGGATTTCTAGTGACACCGGTAAATGTCTTCTGCGATTGATAGTTCTACTAGGCGAAAGCTGTTTGAGGTGATAATAGGCTTCTGTTGCTAACAGTACAGTATTTCTTACTATTAGTGCGCGAAAATCTACGTTACGGTTTAAAAAGAATACCCTGCTTCTATAGGGAGTGAACTATAGAGATTTACTCCATGTTTACTTCCTTCAAGGATAATTAGCGTTTAGACTGCAGGTAGACGCATCCAGTAACGAGGGCGCACACAAAGCTGGAACCGTTCGATTTGGGGTAAAAAAACGTCCCTCTTAACTGGACGCGTAAGGCCTTAACCAACGCGCATTTCGGTGCGTTATAAGGAATCCCAGATGGCCGCGGAGTTGTGAAACTAGAGAATTACCCCGTATGCCTCGCAGCGCACCGAGATGCGATTGCACGTTAAACGCAGTAATCACCGAGTACGGAGTTTTGTCGTGCCGTTGTCCTAAAATATGACTTCCGGTGATGGCGATGTTGGTATCTGGGGGTGTCTGTTTGGTGATTTGTAAGTCCTGGAAAAATGAAGATTCTATCTGTTCTGTTTAACAGCGTCATTGCCTTAACCATTTTGATTATTTATAGAGGCGCAACATTACTCGTGGATATCTAAAACTGCATGCAATATTTAGAGCGAGAGAGCAAGTTTTAGGCTTTATTGTTGAGGGAGAGAAAGAAAGGACGAGAAATGGGACATAGAAGCTTACCCGATGTCATACTCGCAGGGTCGGTATAGGAGCAGAATCTCACATAAAAATCGTAGGAAGACGTGTGAAAGATCTTGCGCGAAGTTGAAAGCTGACGGAGACGACGACGTACAAAGCACATCACTAGAGTGTGTTGCAGTATTAACACACGCGAGGCGATAGCTACGAGGATCCGAATTCTCTTTCCACGATGAATTCTTGGTTCTAATGCATTGCGCTCCGACGGTCTTCTTTTTTTCTCCTCCTGCCGATCGCGAACACCAGGAAAACACTGTTGCTACGGCAACCATCGCTCACAATTTTCTACCACTGGTTAAGATGCCTGGATGAGCGATTTCGCACTAATAGTTGCGCTCTTTACATGCTGGCATGTTTAGAGCTGACTCCTTTATAGTTAGCGTTTATATCGCGATCGTAGCCTGTACGCGGGACCGCTCACCGGCCTGCCGCCCATAAGTCAAAGCAATGAGTGCAGGAGACAATGTACGCGAATCGACTGCTGTAATCGGTCGTAATCGGGATACCCCGGATATTACCTACACCACAACGTTACCTAATCACCGAAAGCAACCTCTTAAGACAACTTATCCGTTTCTTTTCAGATAGACTTTTCGTCTGGGATCAGACAAAAAAAAGTACTGCACCTGCCAACGACTGCCACTATCACACTGACCAAGGGGAGCGCCAGTCATAGTTCCGGAATCGGACAAAAAAAAAATCCTGCACCTGCCAGCGACTACCACCCTCATGTTGACCGACCGAAGCACCAGTCACTATTTGTGGCAAATTAGCAAAGTTCTGGACTCTGATGTCCCTTACCTGGTAGACGCTCTAAATTACCTGGATCTATATAGCATTGACTCTGGACTGCTGAATCAATTTTTTTATAGAAAGTCTGGCCCGTGTCCCACTCATATCTGGCTACGTTTTAACCAGCGTGACGTGATGACACTCGCAGCGAGTTCTTCATTCCTGAATGTCGCATGCCTCTCGTGGAGAAAAAAAAATGTAATAGCTGCGAGAGCACGTACCTCGCTGTGTTTATCACAGTGCCGGTTTTTGGATCCTTGCTTGAACAGTGCTCATATTTTATTGTTCTAGAATGGGAAACCAAAAAGATATGTAACCACAATTTCATTTTTTTATAGTTTGGAATATGTAACATTCCTTGTGCCACAAATATATTAACTTTCTGTCACGATGCGGCGATGTATTATAGAACAGGGCACTTGTATATCAAGTAGGGATGCGCTCTGCCGAGCGCAAACATGTATGAAAGTGAGTATATTCAAGGAGGTATTTTGAACACTATATACGGCAAGCAAACCAAAGTGAGAAATATATATATATATATATATATATATATATATATATATATATATATATAGATCATTCCACGCCAACTGATCCATCTCGATTTCTGTTTTTAAAATATATGGCCTAGTGTAAGTTACAACCATTATTCCAGTTATTTTTGGCGAAAAAGTTTTTTTTTTTTCGTGTGTGGGGCTGTCATTTTCGGGGTAGCAAAACATAGCCACAGAAAAAAACAACAACTAAGAAATAAAGTTCTTACGCATACATCTGAAACTCTTTTCGTATAAATAAGACATTTCACTTCCATATGCAGTAAATCAAACTGAATATGTTTTTAAATATAAACCACTATAGGTATAGGAAGATGTTTATAACGGAAACTAAAGCGCAGGAAAGACGAGCACACTGAATGAAGAGACCACACAGGAAACGCGTCTATTCCGTCAGTGTGCTCGTCTTTTTTTGTGCTTTAGTTTCCATTAGGAATATTTACCAACATGTCTAACTTTTTGCCCTCAACAACAAAGATGTTTTTTGAACATTTTTTAATCAGACTTTGTTCTCACAATAGTCAAATAAACTGTTTCTTTAAGTTCCTCAATAAGAGAGAAAGGTGCCTAAAAGCTGTCAGAGAGCAAGAACGTAAGTTGTTCCAGAAGAAGAAAGAAGTTACAAATTTGAGAAAAATTGAATATTCAGCAGTTAGTTGCGTAATAGTGCTCCTGGTAAAAATATGAGAGATTGTGAGCTTCACAGCATCATTTAGTGGGATTTAGTTCTGAAAGCTTATTTAGAATAAGTTTTGTTTAAAGCGAGATAATTCTTCAAGTTGAGTCCTTGCGTTCAACGCAGCGTTGCTCGATCTTCACTGCAGCACACTGTCGGCTTAAAATTACACAGAACCAACACACAATATACCACCACAGGAATACAGTGATGCGCTAGGCTGCCGGCTTCGGCTGCACACACACAAGAAAAATGAAAATAGAGGGGTTCGACACTGTTCAACCGAATGTGGCGCGAACGCGACTTCGAAGCCGGTCGCTGCATTTCGATGGAGGCGAAATGAGGAGGCGTCCGTGTCCTGTGCAACGTCAGTGCATTTTTAAGATCTCCGGGTGGTCGAAATTACTACGTTGTAGGCAGAATCCATTTTCATGTCCTGCCATGGTGCAAACGTTGCGATGGCATAGCGGACATGATCCACATGATATGGAATTAAGTGTCCTAGATTTGGAGAACCTGACAGAACAGATGAGTGCTGGGAGGCACTACAATTCTCCAACAGGACGAGAAAGGGCAACGTGCAGTCATCCGTCTCGCCCTGACTGCTGCTCAGATTCAAGAGATCCAGGTCGACTGCTGAGTGGGAGGACAAGGCTGGGACTGAGCTACAATTCTCCAACAGGACGAGAAAGGGCAACGTGCAGTCATCCGTCTCGCCCTGACTGCTGCTCAGATTCAAGAGATCCAGCTGGACTGCTGAGTGAGAGGACAAGGCTTGGACTGAGCTACAATTCTCCAACAGGACGAGAAAGCTTTCTCGTCCTGTTGGATGACGGATGACTGGAGACGGATGACTGCACGTTGCCCTAGGGCAACGTGCAGTCATCCGTCTCGCCCTGACTGCTGCTCAGATTCAAGAGATCCAGGTCGACTGCTGAGTGGGAGGACAAGGCTGGGACTGAGCTGCGCCTCGGATCCTCGCCAACCTTTAGACTTGTGGCAATAAATGTTATCTCTCTCTCTCTCTCTATTTCTCATGCCCTGCGTATGCGATGCTGTTGTTGTTGTTGTGGCGGTAGGCAGAAGGAAAAGAGGCTGATAAAACTTTATTCACAATAAGTGGGAGGAATAGGGGAAGTCAGCTAGCGTGCCGCAGGCCGTGAAGACTTTTGGCAACGCCGGCCCATTCGACGGCCAGGGTGATCGCTGGACCTTAGCTTGTTCCAAGCTTCTTGAGAGTGATCAGGCAAGAGTTCTGAGGGAGGCTTATGAGCTTTGCACGCCCAGATCATATGCTCGAAGTTGTCTTTCTCTCCGCAAAACCGGCAGAAGGGATTCATATATCCTTATGAATTTTGATATGTAGTTTGGATTGGGGAGGGTGCCCGTCTGTAGCTGTGTCCATATGACTTGTTGTCTGGTCAGTGTTTTGAGGTGGTGGGAGTGTTCTTCTCATTGATTTGTAATGTACAGTGAGTTCGTGGTATGATACGGCTGGCTCACTTAAGGGTTTCGGTTTACCGAGTTTGCGCCACCGCTCGGCAGGCTAATTCTTGAGCGTAGTGGTGGGCAGCCTCATTTCCCGGATTCCCCGCATGAGCTGGGGTCCATATAATTCGATATCTCTCTCGAGAGGAGATTCTCTCATTTCACTGAGTATTTGTGATGCGGGTTTGGAGACTCTACCTCTAGCAAAGTTACTGATTGTCAGTTTGGAGTCGCTTACTATGGTTGTTGCATTAGTAAAAGCGATGGCCGCGGCGATGGCGGCCTCCTCCGCCACTAGGGTCTGGATTTGGAAACAGTCTCCGCCATAACGAGTCTCGCTGGGTTAGTGTTGGGCTGTGTGACTCCACATATCAAATATTTGTTAGGGTCTTCCGCGTTTTCTGCGGCGTCGACGTAGATGACATCCTGTAGCCGGCTCAGGGTTTTGTGCAGGCTCTATAGCTCGTGCTTTTCTTCGGCCTTGATGGGCGGGGGGGGGGGGGGGGTTCATGTTCCGAGGAAAAGGTTTGACGATGATTCTCTTTCGGATATCGCGTGGTATAGTTTGAGGGAGGTCTTGTAGGGATTCGCCCTCAATACCTAATCTCTCACGTGTTGTACTACAGGCGGGCGTGCTAGATAGGCGCCTTATTTGGGCAGTTCGTAGTGCTTCGTTGAGTTCCTCGTAGGTATTGTGGTCCCCGAGTTTGAAAAGCTCTTCTTTAGGAGTCGAGCGAACCAGGCCCATTGCTAAAAGAAAATGCACGGGCCTGCTACTGGCTCTAGCTGAGCCACCACCGCTGCCTCGTGCGGACAGAAGAGATAGAACCGCAACAGCTGCCGTCCACCTCCTAAGCGGTGCCGGGTGCAATGACTGCCAACATATAAAACATTTGGAGGACGCTTAAGCTTCGCCTTCAAGAGTGGAATGCGATAGCGTTATTGCACCTCGTTCGCACCGCCCAGCGCTACCGGCACTGGTAGACGACGCCGCTTTCATCACACGCGTCTCCGCCTTTTGCGCGAGTTTTCTGCGCATGCGCGAAGCCCCAGCGGCGACTGATGAAAACACATTGAGAGGCGTCGACGGCGCTTCTCGTCGCCGCACTCATAGCCAACGCACGGGGGCTGGAGACGCGGTACGTTCACAGCCTCGGTAAAACGATGCCAACCACCTGTGCCGCTTACGGCTGCCACTCTCGAGGCGTGCCGGGATGCAAGACGCGTTTTGTTAGGTTTCCTTCGGCGAGCCGCGACCTGCAACGGCGTGAAGCTTGGATTAGGGCAACCAAGCGTCAAGACGTGAATGGGCGACCTTGACAGCCGACTGCGTGCTCTCGACTGTGCGAAAAACACTTCGTTACAGGTATGTATGCATCTAAAGGAAATGTGCATGATGAAAAGTATCTACCGGAGTTTGCACCAAGCCTGTAACCCACCAGTGATAGCCGCAATGAGCATTTGTTCGGCGCGTCTGATGGCGATGTATTTTGTCGTTTGTTTTATTTATGTGCGAAGGGGCCGGGTAGCGCAGATATCACAGGTGGCTGTGTGCGCTAGACCGTAATATTTAGCATGTTTTATCGCGACTGCCGCCTGACTAAAAAGAAGAAAAAAAGGTGTTTGTTGTGATGCACCGCCGTTAGCGAGCCAAGTGGTTGAGCTGGTCATGAGGCTCGCGAACGGCAGTGCATTAAAACGCCGTATTTTTTTTTCTTGTTAGTGAGGTGGCAGTCACGATAAAACATGCTAAATATTACGGCCTAGCGCACACAGCCGCCTGTGATATCTAAGCTACCTAGCCCTTTCGCACATAAAGATAAGAAGGGACAAAATACATCGCCTTCAGGCCCCGGTGCAACTGAAGCAATCACGCACCGAAGAAATCCTCATTGCAGCTATCACTGGTGCGCTACAGCCTGGGTGAAAACTCCAGTAGGTACTTTTCATCATGCCTATTTCGCTTAGATGCATACATACCTACAGTATCTGTGTTTTTGCCGCTCGGAGCATATGACGCGCTTGACACTTGCACGACGCACAGTATTTTTTTTTTTTAATTAAAGGCTCGCCTTCGTGCACGCCAAAGCATCCGGACTTTGTTCCTTTAATGTACGCAATCAGATGCACTTCGTTAGGGAGCTTGATAATCGTCGTCTTCGTCCAACCGTTTGCAACGGCAAGGAAACCGCCCGGCACAATAAATGAGTCTCCTGGAGGGTTCATGCTCGTTCACTTGCAGAGTGGATCGCTCTGGACGTAGAACAGGGTTGGTTCCTGACCGAGATGCGCATCCGATATGTAGGAGATTCACATGTGTCACCAAGTTGTTGATTCCGCAGAAATCGCGGCGGAGGCAGAAATGAACGTTGGAGATCCTTTCACAACAGAATGACCATTCTCTGCGCACCGAGAACCTTTTCACCACTGCGACCACATCCGTTCAGACTCCTGAGGCCAGAAACCGGCTACAGCTCTGAATCATCCATTGCCATAAAAATGCAGCGCGTTTCCTGCAGGTGTGCATTCCGGCCGGGACAATGCCCTTTTCACGGGGTGTGTATATGTGACTCTCTGCCGATCTTCGTGGATGAAATCCTATAGCTGCACGGTTGTAGATGACGCGAGGAGGAAGCGACGCCCATTGCACCATGCCGGCGCCGCGGTGACCGCATTGTGCTCGGTAACTCAAGACACCGCGCGCATATGCGCCGCTCAGTCACAGGAGACGATTCCACCTAGCTCTGCAGCATCAACAAACCCCTGGCTGCTTTGCCCTTTGAGATCCCTCTCTCTCTCTCTGCCCCCACGCTCTCCTGTCTGCCGAAAACTTGCACGTTGAGAGCGTCTCATTCTGTCACGTCGAACACGCCCGCGCTACACGCTCTTACAATACGAAGATAGTATATGCGTACGTGCGTTATGAGTGGATTGTGAAAACGCTCTACCTTTCCCCATACTGCGTGAACATGATATGCTGCAATCACTGTCACTACTTTCCGCTCCGAGGCCAAAAAAAGGGGGGAATCTTTCGCTTTCTACCAGCGTTGGCGTGGTCATTTCGTATGGTGCGCTTTCGCGTCGTCTGCTACACTGCCGCTCAATGTGTTTCCCGCCCGCTCCCGCATGATGGCGCCACATCCTCGCGCAAAAGGCGGATACAACACCCGTCGACCTGCCAAGGAATGTAAGACAATGCGCTACGGCGCAGCAATCACTGATGAGGCGCCCCGCGTCGGACTTTGCACTCACGAATCACGCGGTGAGCGCCGAGCAACGCAGCGTTCGGCGCGGCAACGAAACGTGCTCCTGAGCAAGCGGAACGAACCAAAGAACTCGGTGTCTCGGAGGGCGAAAGCTGGGCAGTGACGCGCCATGAAGGCGGACGCGATCATGGGGCTGACGCCTTGATGGGATCGCCCTCTATCTCGCTTGGGAGCACCGCGCAGAAGCATAATTCCTCGGAAGCAGCTCGGCACACATCGCAGGGGACGCTTTCCCAGCAGAAGCGCTACGGCGCAGCGATCACGTCAGAGGCGTCCGGCATCAGACGCTGCACCTAGCAATCGCGCTGTGAGCGGAAAGAGGAGCCGCGTCGCCTAAACACCACTGTTCGAGTGACGCACGCTGGATGTTGGAAGGGGAAAGAGCGAGAAAACTTATTAAACGCAAGGGTATTGGGGCATCCTCGCACCGGTACCCGCGCGGCCCGAAGGGGAGGACTCTTGCTGCTGTTGTGACTGCGAGCGGACGCATGCCACATCGGCTCCGTCAAGTTTCGCTAATTATTGCGGCGTACCAACTCGGGCCCTCTTGAAATTTGTGCTACTGTATTCCTAACATCATCAGGATACTGTGAACGCCAAATATAGCCAGGTGGCCCAATTTTCATTTAGCGAGGGGAGATTTTCACTCTGCCACGAGGAGTTGGCGCTAGGCCTAACGGCTGCGTCGCTCCCGGAGGCAGTGACTCACCCTCGTCACCTATCAAGATGGCTTCTCAAGCTTCTCTGAGGGGATACGACCCTTCCGAAATGGTCTGGAAGACTGTTTCGACTGTCCAACCTGAAGCTGTGACGGAACCTGCCCGTTTCAAGCACGAGGAGCTCTTTCAACTTGTCAGCCGGCGTTCCAGAGCCGGCTCCAACACAGCGGCTGCCACACCGGCGGCGTCCCAAACCAAGCAGCAAGCGCCAGCGCACGAATCTGCCTCATCGCTTCGAAACCAAGCTAAGCCGTGTCTGTGGAAGCCCCGTCCTGTGCCACGGATGCACCCTCAAGACTATGTTGTCGTCATCAAGCCCAGGGTCACCGCGGACCTGAGGAACACCTTCCGACGCGGTGAGCTAGGCAAGGCACTGAACTCGCACCTAGGCATTTCTGCTGCCGACAATGTTCTCGACATTGTACCCGCATGGGAGCAGAATCTGCTTGTTGTAGGGACACGAAATCCAGACCTCGCCGATCGCCTCATCGGCGAATTTAATTTGCCAACTGGTAAAGGCCCCCTACCAGTGCACGGGAATTTAAAGCTTACCGGAGACGTGTGCCGCGGTATCATCGGGGGCATCGCCGACGATGAAACAAGCGCGACGCTCACTGCCCAAATTGTCTGGCGAGGAGGCCAGATCGCCAGCATCCGCCGGCTCGGAAAATCAACCATCGCGCTCATCACATTTGTGGGAAAGGTGGTCCCGCGATACGTCCACTACAACGGGGAACTTACACCCGTCCGAGAATATAAGCGAACTGTGCCGGCATGTGTAAAGTGTGGTGCGGTGGGACACCGCTCGGACATTTGCCCCACGCCGAACTCGCCAAGGTGCGGCCTTTGCGGCCAAACTGTGACTGTGACTCAGGACGGTCCTGCGCCACACGAATGCAACCCGACCTGTGCAATCTGTGGATTAGGCCACCCCACGGGATCGAGAGATTGCACGGCCAAATTTCGCCGACTCCATCTTGCCGGAGCCAGACCTTCACAACCTGAAGGACCTGAGACGCCAGCGTCTGAAAGCAAGCAAGGTCACTCCACCGGCAGAGCCAATGGCGGAGCGCCACGGTGCGATCCTACCACCGGCTCACACTAAAGTGACGTGAACACAGACTCCTCCTCTCCATTACAGTCGTCAACTGGGAAGAAGGGGAAGAGGAAGAAGAAAAACAAGAAAAAGAAGCAGACGCCGCCACCGCCCACCAACGGAGACGATGCTAAGCACTTCCCCGCCCTCAATCCAGATGGCGCTGCCGGATCCCGGGCCCCGGCGCAGCAACAAAACACTCAGGTGAGCAGCTGGGCGCGGGCCGCCTCCTGCGTTCCCTCATCCTCACTCGCTTCCCCTTCCTCGATACACGGCGTTGATGTCGAAAGCCGCAGGCAAAATGAGCAGCTTAAAGCGCAGATCGGGCAACTGCTCGCCAAAATTCAAAATTTAGAGGAAAAACTGTCCGCTGTGACGGGTTTCTCGAGTCCCGACGCCATGGAGAGTGAGCCCGAATTGCCGCCCGCGTTCGCGTCGGCAATGGCCGCGATGGAGGCGCGCCTCACCTCCCATTTCCAGAAAATGGTAGAAGCGGCCATGGGCTGCTTGGAGACCAAATGTAAGGCATCGGTCTCTGCAGCCATCACCCGCTGCATGAAATCAACCACCCGAACGAGCCATCGGCTCGAAGGGATCCAAGCCTTCAACAGGCACAAGAAAATTGTCGTCAGTCCCACAGATGCGAAATCAGAGGACTCCAAACCCGCACCCCCACCCGGTGCTGGCTCTGGGTCGGAGTCTCATAACCCCCCATCTATCATTTCCGTTCCTAATCATGGCAGGACGGCTTAACACGCGTTCCTCTCCTCCCAAAGCTCACAATTCCATAACCGTAACGCAGTGGAACTGTAGAGGCTTTAAGGCTCGGCAGAAACGCGCGAACCTGCGTCTCTACCTCGAAATCTGGGGATCTTGGGGATCTGGCGCCGACATGGCAGCTAGACGCTTACACCTTGTTCTTCTTCAGGTGCTGCAAATGATGGCAATTTTCGATCCTGCCGCGATGTCGACGTGCCGGCCAATGAACGGAGCCGCTTCTACCGAGCAAATCTGTCCTGCTGACCTGGCTTTTTTGAGTGACGCTTCGCCGTTGGACCTAACAGTGCTACCGGCGCTCGAACACTTCATCGACTGGCAACCCTGGATCCTTCTGCACAAGCATGACCTACATAAGCAGCTGTTGTACCCAGCCACACCGGGATCTGGCGCCGACATGGCAGCTAGACGCTTACACCTTGTTCTTCTTCAGGTGCTGCAAATGATGGCAATTTTCGATCCTGCCGCGATGTCGACGTGCCGGCCAATGAACGGAGCCGCTTCTACCGAGCAAATCTGTCCTGCTGACCTGGCTTTTTTGAGTGACGCTTCGCCGTTGGACCTAACAGTGCTACCGGCGCTCGAACACTTCATCGACTGGCAACCCTGGATCCTTCTGCACAAGCATGACCTACATAAGCAGCTGTTGTACCCAGCCACACCGGGATCTGGCGCCGACATGGCAGCTAGACGCTTACACCTTGTTCTTCTTCAGGTTTGTTACTCTTACCTTTCTGTTAATGGCAAACCGTTTAGGAAGTCGACGCCAGATCCCAACTTTGCTGTGTGCATGTTTTTACGCCTTCTGTACGATGTGTCCGCGAGCTGTTCAGGATACATAGGTTTGTTTCAAAGAAGGCTCTTGCTTGCGGGAGACGTAGAGCAAAACCCTGGGCCTCTGTCTGCTGAACAGGAAAAGCGGATGTTCGATACTATCATGACAATACCTGTCATACAACAGCAACAGACCGAAATATTGGACGAACTACGTTCCATTCGGCTTGAGCAGAAGAATCTCGAGGAAAAACTAACAAAGCTCGCAGAAAAAGTCAAGAGCGTTGAAGATAATGTGTCACTGGTGCTCCCGCTAAAGCCTGAAGTAGAAAGATTATCTCAAAGTTCCCAGCAACTTGCTGTCGCGTGCACGGCCCTCCAGTCATCGCACGATGACCTGGAGAACCAATCACGAAGAAACAACTTAATATTCTACGGCATCCATGACAAAGAAACCGAATCGTGGGAACAGTCTGAGACTAATATTATCTCTTTTTGCGCTGAAAAGCTAAAACTTTCCGTTGATGCCGCTGCTATTGAAAGAGCGCACAGACTAGGAAGATATGCGCCCGACAAGAACAGACCCCTGATCGTTAAATTCTTGTCTTTTAAAGAGAAGAATCGTGTTCTTTCAAATGCTGCCAAACTAAAAGATACTGACTGGGCGATAAGCGAGGACTATTCGGCCAAAGTACGGCAACAAAGAAAAAAGCTCATGCAGTTTGCTAAGGCACGCGGCGGAAAGTTGAAACTGCGGTTTAATAAGCTAAACCTGGACAACAAAACCTATATGTACAACATTGAAACCGACGATATCACTTGTGTAAACCAATAGCCATCACAGAGGCTTTTAGCTAGCCCACAAACTGCTATTAAAAATGAACTTGTCTGTATTGTTGTTAATTGTCGCAGTCTAAAAAACAAAACTGACCAATTCTTCTCACTCTTACAAATGACGAACGCAGATGTGGTAATTGGAACCGAGTCATGGCTAGACAGCAACATAAGCGATGGTGAAATATTTCCTCCATCCTATACCACGTATAGGAAGGATCGCAATGTACGCGGTGGTGGTGTGTTCATCCTCGTTCATAGCAGTTTGAGAAGCGTGTCTGTTAACTTAGAAAACGATTCCTGTGAAGCTGTCTGGTGCAAGGTACGGCTGGGCGATGGTACTTCTTTCGCAATTGGCTCTTTTTATAGGACGCCCGGTTCAACCTGCGCACAGCCATTCTTTGAACTTAGCAACACATTATTAGCCTTAGACGCAACACATGTTATCCTTGCCGGTGATTTTAATATGCCCAGCGTAGAATGGTCTTCTTTTAAACCAGTAATTCGCACTGCATCCCTCTTGTATACCGCTTTCCGTGAAGTAATTAGTGCTCATTCATTATTCCAGTTTGTTCAAACCCCTACCAGACTCGGCCTTACCAGTGCTAATGTACTAGACTTGTTTTTCTGCAATGACCCTAGCCTAGTCTCGTCTGTCATAACGCTGCCAGGCATAAGCGACCATGATGTAGTTTTAGCAAAACTATCCTGTAATGCTATGAAGACCCACCACACTCAACCACGCAAAGTGTATTTTTATGAAAAAGGGGATTATGCTTCGCTATCACGGGAACTCGACGCATTTTTTCCTGAGTTTCTTTCACATCGGCCATCTCTGAATATTGATTCCTTCTGGAACTTGTTTAAAACTAAAATTTTGTCACTGACGCAGACTTTAATCCCATCCCGCTTAATTTCAGCCAAGCGTCGTGACGATATGCATTGGATGAATAGACAGTTGCGGGCAATGATCAACCGGCGGAAACGGCTGTTTCGCAGATATTGTGATACGCCCGCACTAACTTTGTACTCCGAGATGAAAAAGCAAACTAAGAACTTATCGAAAGAAATCCGTAAAGCAAAAAGGGCATACTTCAGCACACTAGGCCAACAACTAAGAACAAACCCAAAAGCAGTCTGGAAATACATTAAAAATAAGAGAAACAGCAGGGTCTCTGCGCCTGATATACTAGATGAAACTGATTTTGGAAGCGATTCAAAAGGTAAAGCGAGAAGTTTCAATCTTTATTTCCAATCGGTGTTTTCCGATCCCATTAATATACGTACTGATTTTCAATCTTCCAGCACCCTGACCAGAATGAGTGACGTAGAAATTTCTGAACGGGGGATCATGCTTTTATTACAGAAAATTAAAGTTACATCAGCACCAGGGCCTGATAACATTTCCAATTACGTTTTGAAAAATTGTGCGGCTTCAGTTGCCCCATATCTAGTTGCCTTATTTCAGAAATCATTAGAGAATTCTTCTTTACCCCTTGACTGGAGAAGTGCCAATGTCGTTCCGATTCATAAGAGTGGTGATAAAACTAAAACATGCAACTATAGGCCCATATCGCTGACCAGCGTGTCGTGCAAAACACTGGAACATGTCATTTATACTCAGTTAATTAACCATCTACAAAACAATAGCTTTTTCTGTTCGACACAACATGGATTTAGGTCCGGCTTCTCATGTGAAACACAGCTCGTGGAATTCACACATGACATTTCTGTTTCCTTAAACTCTGGCGGTCAGGTAGATTGTATATTTTTGGATTTTCGGAAAGCGTTCGATTTAGTTGCTCACAACCTGTTGCTACAGAAGCTTTCAGAATTAAATATTCCTACCTCACTCTTATCCTGGATTGAAGCGTATCTTGCGGAAAGGACACAGTGCGTGGTTATCGACGGTGTCAGCTCGGAAAGTGTGGGTGTGACTTCAGGTGTTCCGCAGGGGTCGGTTTTGGGCCCTCTTCTTTTTCTCATTTTTATAAATGACCTCAGTAGTAACATTTCAGGTAAAATCAGACTTTATGCTGATGACTGTTGTGTCTACCGCAACATTTCTTCCGAAGCAGATGCAATTTCACTACAGCATGACCTCAACTCTGTATTTTCTTGGAGCAACAACTGGAATATGGCGCTGAATATCTCCAAATGTAATCTGGTCCGGTTTACAAAAAAGAAACAATTCCTCCAAACAGACTATTTCCTTGGTAGCACTGAATTATCCACAGTTTCAACTTATAAGTACTTGGGAGTCTTTTTTTCTACTGACCTATCATGGAATACACACGTAAATTACATATCTGCTAAAGCCAGCCGCACATTAAATTTTCTCAGACGTAACTTTAAGGACGCTCCCCTTACGCTGAAGGAGACATTATACATGTCTACTGTACGTCCGATACTTGAGTATGCTTGCGCGGTTTGGGACCCGCATACAAAACTGAGTATTGATGAGCTGGAGCGCGTTCAGAAACGGGCTGCTAGGTTTGTGTCTGCCGATTATAATTTCCAAAAAAGTTCTTCTGGTTTGCGCGAGAAGTTGGGATGGCCGTTACTTGAAAACAGGCGCAAATATTTGAGACTGTCTTTCTTTTATAATGTGCTTAATAATAAAACTGGAATTCCAAAAGAGAAATACATTAATGAACCCAGCTACATTTCCGCCCGCACTGACCACCCACTTAAGGTACGCGAATACAATTGCCGTATAAACATATTCAAATATAGTTTTTTCCCACGAACAGTGCATGACTGGAACTGTCTCCCTTCGCGGGTCGCTACCGCTCCTCCTACATCGTTTCTGACCGATTTGCAAAGCCACCTGTCAATATAAGTGCAATAATTGTTGTCCGAGTGTATTATGTTGCTTTTTTTTTTTTTTTGAAATTTTTTTCAAAGTTGATTATGCCTAAAGCTTTATTCTTTGAGCAGTGCTGTATTTTAAAATATAGCTTTTTTGTGTGTGCGTGTGTGTGTGTGTTTAGGGTATGTTTGCCTTTCTACAATGGTTTTTATTTTTTGTTTGTTTTTTTCTGCTTCCACAGTGCATGGGTTTTCTGTATTTTCTGTGTAGACCGCATCATTTGCCTAATCTATTGTGTACTAGATGTTTGTTCTTATTTATGATGTTTCCCCCCTACAATAATGCCCCTGTGAGGGCGCTGTAGGTACTGTGTATAAATAAATATAAATATAAAAACATTCGAGGCTTTGCCCGCCGTGGTCGCCCTCCAAGAGCCAGGAGCGGCAGCCAAGTTGACTAATTACGCGACGTTCCAGCATGACCCTTTGTCGTGTCTCCTCGTGCACAAATCATACACAGCCACCGAAATTGACCTCGATCTCAACATACCCTATTCATACATGATGGTGAGGATCCTCCCTCTTAGGCGATCGGATCCTGCCCTGCACGTGCTTAACGTATACTGCTCCCCGAAAATAAAGCGAGTGACCTTCGCGGGCCTCTTTAGCCGTGCGCTTAAAGAGGCGGGTCGTGATCCCCTGCTGATTGTGGGTGACTTCAACGCCCCTAGCCAGCTATGGGGCTATCGTAAGGAGGAAGTGCGTGGACGCATGCTGGCAGAACTGGCGTCCACATTGGGCCTCACCCTCCACACCGATCCAGCATTTCCCACCCGCGTAGGCAACTCGGTGACCCGAGACACATGCCCGGACCTCACCTTCACTCGCAACATAAGACACGCAGACTGGATCAACACCGAGGAGACCCTCGGTAGCGACCACTGTATTCTCAACACAACCGTTTACACACGCCCCCTGAAGCGCCCCACAACGAAAGCCCGCATCACCGATTGGACTACCTTTCGCCAAAATTTCCCAACAGAAACTAACACGAACATCACAGAGCAGGGCTACACGACCTGGTCCCAGTCAGTCATGGCGCACTTTCACTCCCATGAGAAACAAATACAGCTCACAGAGGTAGTTACGGACGTGGACAACCACCTCCTGCATCTCTGGGAAGCACGCCGTGGCCTCACGCGCCGCTGGAAGCGTCAGAAACACAAGAAGAAGCTGAAAGCTCGCATTGCGGATCTCACCAGGCAGGCAGCAGAGTACGCGGCCCAACTCGCTGACTCTAACTGGGTGGACCGTTGCAACACGGCGGCGAGGCAAATGTCGAGCCGCAACACGTGGCGGCTCTTCCGAGCCCTCATCAATCCAACACAGACACGCACGGAAACGCAAAAACACCTACACAAAGCCATGCACTCATTCCAAGGAAACACAATGCAGCTGGCAGTGGCGCTACGCGATCGCTACCTGTGCACAATTCAGGACCCCCGTGGATCGGCCTATTCCTATGCAGGCAGGGAAAACTCGGAGTTGGATAACCCATTCCGGCTCCACGATCTGCGGGCCAGTCTGGCCAAAATGAAGAAGGGCACTGCGCCAGGCAGGGACAAGGTCACCGTTAAACTTCTGGCGAACCTCCCTGACACGGCGCACCAGTGCCTTCTTGACTATATCAATGCAATCTGGACAGGGGAAACGCCCCTTCCCATTGAATGGAAGCCGGCTCTCGTCACCTTTATTCCCAAAGCTGGGAAACCAGTCGACACGGAAAACCTCCGACCCATCTCTCTCACCTCGTGTGTGAGCAAATTGATGGAGACGATGGTGCGGGATTGGCTGTCTGAGTACCTTGAACAACACAACACTTTCGCGGACACCATGTTCGGATTTCGCCCACACAGATCCGCACAGGATGTCCTGCTTCAACTCGACCGCGAAATACTGAACCCCATCACATGCACAAGAAACGACAAAATCGTCCTCGCCCTGGATCTCAAAGGGGCATTCGACAATGTAACACACGAGGTCATACTCACGCACTTGAGTCAAACTCACTGCGGCACGAACACTTTCAACTACATCAAACAATTTCTCACAGACAGACTGTCTTATATCCGAATACAGGATCAAGAACACGGACCTTTTTTGCTCGGCACGAGGGGCACTCCGCAAGGCGCAGTGCTGTCCCCTCTGCTATTCAACGTTGCAATGATGCGCTTGCCTGCTCTGTTGGGTGCGGTCGAAGGTGTGCAGCACGCGCTGTACGCCGACGACATCACCCTCTGGACCACGCAAGGGCGTCTGGGGGACATGGAGACAAGCCTGCAAACGGCTGCTAGCATAGTGGACCGCTATGCCCGCAGCTGTGGTCTCCAATGCTCACCGCAGAAATCTGAATTCGTGCATCTCCGCCCCTCGCGCTCATGCTCGACTCAAATCAATCTCACCTTGCAAAGCGGTCCCATTCAAGAATCTAAGGAAATCAGAGTTCTTGGGCTCTTTATACACAACCAGAGACGATGCGACACAATACTCGCCAAGCTCCGGCAGGTGGCGGACCAGGTGGGCCGCATGGTCCGTCGGGTTTCCAACAAGCGCGGTGGGTTACGATGCAAGGACGCCTTGCGGCTGGCGAACGCATTCGTGACCAGTCGAATCTTGTATTCGACTCCCTACCTCCACCTGCGGAAACAGGAGGAGGATACTCTCGAAGTTATCCTCCGTAAAATCATGAAACGAGCACTGGACCTCCCGGTCTCCACCTCTACCAGCCGTCTCATGGCGCTGGGTGTGGTGAATACTTTCAAGGAGCTTCGGGAGGCCCATCTCACCAATCAGTACACGCGTCTAACAAAGACAGAGTCGGGTCGCCGTCTTCTTGCCCGACTTCACATCCAACACACCCAACTCACAGAGGAGAGATGTCGCATTCCCGAAAAATGGAGACGCGCCCTCCATGTGCGGCCTCTCCCCTATAACATGTCCAAGGAGGACCATAATGGTCGGCGCCTGGCGCGGGCGGAAGCCTTGGACCGCCATTATGGAAGCAAACCAGGAGTTTTCTACGTGGATGTCTCCGGCCCAAACCCTAGGGGTTGGTACACAGCCGCGGTCATCCACAAGGGCAAAACAGTAGATGGCCTTACGTTCAAGGCCCAGTCACCAACACACGCAGAAGAGGTTGCCATCGCCCTCGCAGCCTCTGACTCCTCCTCCAAATACATCATAACCGACTCGCGAGGGGCTTGTCGGAACGTCCAGCAAGGGTGGACTGCTCCTCTAGCTTACCGCATATACAAAAATTGCAGTCGAGATTCGGATCCCGCGTACCGATCTCTCGTTTGGGCTCCAGGTCACCAAGGTCTCCAAGGGAATGAGGCAGCCGACGCCGCCGCCCGCGCGCTTTCTCTCCGGGCATTTCCCACGGGACCCGACGCGGACCGGGATTTTGATTTCAGCCCAGTGTACAAATTTAAAGAAATATGTGAATATTACAGATCTACGCACCAAACTCTTCCCACCCCGTGCAAAGGGCCGGGGAAGGCTAACGAGCGGGTGCTCCTGCGCCTGCTCACCAATACAATGTTGTGCCCGGCTATTCTAAAACATTTTGATCCGCAATTCGACGGGCTGTGCTCGCACTGTGGGGAGGTGTCTGACATCTACCACATGGTGTGGGCCTGCCAAAAAACCCCATCTTTGCCCCCTATCCCCAACCACACCCGAGAGAACTGGGAGGCGACCCTGTCCGGCTGCTGCACCCTAGAGGCCCAAAAGGTCTTAACGCAGCGCGCCCGGGCTGCGGCAAACGCCAATGGAGTGCCTGTCTAGGCATCCCACCTAGTGTACATACCTATATGTATTATAATAATAAATGTTTTCACCACCACCACCCGAAGGGGAGAAGCGGGTGAGCGAAGATAGTGATCTAAAGAAAGGAAAGACGCTTGATTCTACAACCCGTGAGGGTGCACGGCGAAACGTCAGGGGCGAGTGGCGCGCCACGTGTCGGGGCAGCGCCGCACATTGCGAGGAGGGGTTCTGTGTTTGCCGCAAGATGGCTCTGCATGTGCGCAGAAGAAATGTAGCGGAAACGTACTTCGCTATTCGTGTAACCACTGCGACTTCTGTGAGTAACATGCTCATAATTACCGATATACACCGCAGTATAACGTTCTACGGCACGTTTCTAAGGCAACACCGCATTCACTAGAAGCGCTTTTGTACCGCTTTCAAGCATCGAACAATTAAAAAAGAGCTACCACTAAACCCTTATGGCATCCGGTTTTTACCGGTGGAGAACGAAGACGTACCCTATGATTTAATAATGCTTCTGGGCCTCCACAGCTTGTGGAAAACACGGATGCAAGTAAGGCATGAAGATATTAACATTCGCAGTGTACGTGAAAATTTTGTTGAAAGTGCTGTTTATCTACGGGAATGTATCTGCGCGCTCCCCGACCCACCACAGTGGGCAGAAGTTCTGGATGACCTGGTAAAATTGAAGAAATTTTAACCTCACACGCGTCAGCTCAAGGGCAGCTGAAGTGTTTTATTAAGTGTGACAATTTGTTGTTCATGTATACCTCGGAAATAAAGAAAAAAAAAACTCGTGGCCGAGTGGTAGCGTCTCCGTCTCACACTCCGGAGACCCTGGTTCGATTCCCACCCAGCCCATCTTGGAAGTTGCTTTTGAAGTGCATGCCGGGATTTATCGCTCACGGCCAACGCCGCCGACGACACCGGCTTTTCTGCGACACGAGCTCCTTAACGCTGTCGCGTTAAAACTCGATGACAGGCTAGCCCCCGTCGCAAGTGGCGTTGACCTACCAGTCCCAGAGGTACTCCCCTAATGGGGCTGGGACAGGTGGGTCACCGCCGCTTGCGGCGGGGGCTGGCCTGCCGCCGAATTTTTGTCTCTTGTGAGCCGTCATTGCACCCGCCACCGCTTCGGTGGTGGACGGCGGCTGTTGTTGCAGCGCGCGTCTTTCTGAATGGCCAAAATGTATACGGTGCAGTGGTAAGACGCCCGACCACTGTGTCGGAGTTCCCGGCGGCTGCGTTTCGATGGAGGCGAAACGAAGTGGTGTCCGTGTGCTGTGCGATGTTAGCACACGTAAAGATCCATAGGTGGTCGAAATTACTCCGAAGCCCTCCACTACGGCTCCCCTTTTTCTCTTTCACCTTTCACTCCCACCTTTCTCCCTTCCCTTACAGTTCGGTTCAGGTGTCCACAGAGCAAGTGTGACATACTGCTCCTTTCCCTTCCTGAGAACCAATTATCTCCGAATGATGCCCTGGCGTCGGCTGCAACACCAAATACTCTACATGATGGTAGCGAAACATAAGAGCATCTACAGGATTCACAATTTCCTAGATGAAAAGAAATCCTTCACGTAATTGCCCATAATGGTGGCCTTTAATTGAGGTACCAGTTGAGTAAAAAATTTAGTCCTCATCCTTCTCCAGCAGCTCTAGCTATTGTCACCATTTTCTCAAGGTTTTCCAATGCCCCCATCAAGCTGGCAGCAAACAGCTTGTGATCCCAAATACTGTTGAAGGATAGTGTCTACACGATCACGGAGTCTAGCTGGTGGCATCATGATCTCAACAAGATTCTCCAATGCCAGCAACTGTCAGCGCACAGCTCGTTACCCGACATATTACGATAAACCCATTTACACAGCATATACAGGAGCACGGTTCCTGGCTGGTGGTGCTTAAAACATGCGTTTGTTGGGTATAGTGACCTGAATGGTCCTTACAATGACTAGCTGGCATGCCTAGACAGGCACTCCATTGGCGGTTGCGGCATTCCGGGCATGCTGCGTTAAGGCACTTTGGGCCTCGAGAGTGCAGCAGCTGGACAGGCTCGCCTCCCAGTTCTCTTGGGTGGGGTTGGGGATAGGGATGGGCCAGACACCTCCCTACAATGTGAGCACTGCCCGTAGAATTGGGAATCAAAAATATTGCCGGACACATTGTATTCGTGAGCAGATGCAGGAGTAAAGCATTATATTCTCAAAAAGGTTCCTCGATGCCACACAGCGATCTGACCAACGCAATTTGAGTGCAACATGCTGTTTTATTCTGTTATGTCGTTCGGCGTTTTATAATACTACTGCTTGATGTCGTAGTTTTATTTCCGCTGGAACAACCGCAGGCCTCTGCACTCTACACCATACAATTTACAATTTTCTGCTGCACGTGTGGCAGTAAAGCAGACCAGACGGGAGCATCAAAAGCAAGAACCACACTTTATTGCCCCTAGAAGGACAGTAGGAGGGCAGGGGAGCGGCCACACACGGGGGCTGCTGCTGGTTCCATGTGCGCCGCGGCCCCCATTTTTTGGCAGCTTCTGCGGCACATTTTGTGGGGCGGGAGGGTGACTGATGGCGGTGGCGTTCACGTGATGACGGTGGGCCTGCCGCGGCCGGTGAACTGACGAAGCTGGGCAATGTGCAGCGCGACGGCCACCAGGGGTCGCAGCATTGTCTGTGGGAGAAAGGGTGGTTGAGAGTAAACATAAAACAAGCTACTTCATCTGGGACGTCAATGACGTCACGGGCTAGCGCTATGATGGCGGGCTGTTTTCCTTTTACCATATGACCCACTGGCGGCGCCTCTAAGAGCACAAAAATCTTGCTAGACCACAAACACTCAAGAGCGTCTTTTCAGCTTTAAACGTCGAGGAACGGCGAGTTCCACGGAAACAGACAGATGCGTGCAGCTGGCAGTGTACAAGAAGCTGCGGTTCTCGAAACCAAACCAGGTCGGACATGAGTAGTTCGATGCTTGGTCTGAGATCGCATGTCGCGAGACTGTTAGCTTTGTACCGCCCCCTTCATTTCTATCACTCTGCGCTAATACAATGCCAAAAATAATTACCAACTATTACTTGTTAAAGTGTGCACTTGTCGGCCATCATAACATCATTGCCGCCGCTATGATGGGCGGGAGCAAGTCGAAAAGCTGCTTTTTGCCTGCTGCCACCTGCGCTGACAAAAAACGATGGCCAACAGGTGCTCCATCGTTGCGCCCGTGACGTCACACGGACTGAAGCTATCTAAACCTTTCTTAGCTTAAAAAAGGTATAGTTTAGACTCTTCCGCGGTCTCATCAGCACTGCTGAGTCCTAGTTTGCAGAATGGGATCCCTGAAATGGCGGCCGCATAGGTAAAATTCGAAAGACACATGTGTTGTGCGATGCCGGTATCTATTAAAGAACTCAGGGTGGTCAAAAATGAGTCCACTCGTAGCTTTACCAAAGGTCCGCCACCCATTACAGTCTACCTGTTACATAAGTCCAGTATGAGAGCAATGTTCGCCGACCGAAGTCAGCGCTTGTGGGTGTGCTCCTGAAACATGATTTGTCTTCGTAACAAAGATGGGCGATGGGGGAAGGCAGGAGGATGCATCACCTGCGAGTCCTGCTTGCACTTTTCTGGGTCCGGCTCGTAGCTGTCCACGTAAACCCTGATGGTGGCCCCCGAGCTGCCGGTGCCGCTCAGCCGGTACACGACGCGCGACCCGTCCCGGAACACGATACGCAAGCCCTGCGCACAAGGCAATGCTCTGTACCGCATCAATACATGGTAGAGCAACGACTGTGCAAGAAGGGCTTATGCGGTCGACGCTATTACGTTTCGACAGCGTTGCAGGTCACACTGTGCGCGACTGCACGCCACAAAATGCTGCGTGACAATGAGGCTTGCTGGAACCTGTAGCTCCTAAAAATGCTTCGAAATAACAGTGAGATTTGTGCACTACAATATACCTGCTTGCAAACGGTGCTGCCGTCCACGGGGTCGGTGTACTCGAAGTTATCAGCGCGGCCCACGGTGTAGACGTGTCCGTCGCACAGGAAGCGGCGCCCCATGAAGGCCGGGTCGGCCATGCGGTTCTCGATGTGCACCATCATCTCGTGAGCGGCGCCCGTCTCACAGTTCTCGTAGTCGTAGCGCGTGAAGAAGTTGCGTCCGTAGCGCGCCCAGTGTGCCTCGCACAGCTCCTGCACACCCAGGCCGCTGTGCGCCACCACCGAGAGCCACGCCA
Organism: Amblyomma maculatum; assembly: GCF_055883805.1. Taxonomy (NCBI): domain Eukaryota; kingdom Metazoa; phylum Arthropoda; class Arachnida; order Ixodida; family Ixodidae; genus Amblyomma; species Amblyomma maculatum. Next base: position 38,597 of record NW_028146783.1, read on the forward strand.
GCGCCGCCCAAATGCCGTCTTTCTCCCTGCGATCATCGCCGCTTATAGAGGCACAGCTCAAAAGTCAAAAGAACAGTATACGCGGTGTAATGGTTTTACAGTTATAGGCAGGGGGGGGGGGGCACTGCAGGCACTGGGTCAGCGCAGCAAAGCGTCTGGGAAGTTGGGCGCTGAATCGGCACTGCAGTTCTGACGCACCATGCAACTAGCTTCTTTCGTTGCCCTCACTGCAAGCTAAAACTGGTAACTAGTAGTCCCTTACATCTACCTAAGGCCGCGTGCAACGAATGGAAACGGTCCTGAAGACATCGACGTCATTGACTGCAAAACAACTGATAGCAAAGGTTTGGCTTGTGGGGTTTAAGGTCCTAAAGCGACTCAGGCTGAGAGACGCAATATAGCAAAGGTGCAATAGGGACTGGTGCACACATCCAATAAGGCACATACCGGACGTGGTCGGAGCCGGTGCCGAAACTCTCTTCCCCGCAGAGCGAAAGACGCCCGGCGTCCATGAGGCTGCCGAAGAACTTCCACCCGGTGGGCACCTCGTACATGGGCAGCCCTTTGGCGGCGGCCACCCTGTCCACAGCTCCCGCGGTGGGCATGCTGCGTGCCAGGCCTCGGATGCCCGTAGCCTGGAAGTAGGGGATGGCGTGCATCTTGTCTGCCAGCACTGCAAGCGAGTCCGACGGCGTCACGAAGAAGGCACCCGCTCCCAGGATCATGTTGCGGTCCCCGTCACCGTCGAACGCGGCGCCCATGTCGTAGGTGCCCTGTCGCATGTCGTCCACCAGCTCCTTGGCGTACGTCAGGTTCGGGTCCGGGTGCTTGCCCCCGAAGTCCGGCAGTGGTTCGCTGTTGCGCACGTCCTCCATCGGAACGCCCAACTCTTGGGAGAAGATGCGCCGGCAGTATGGCCCGGTGATGCCGCACAGACTGTTTAGCAAAACCCGGAACGGAGGCCGCTCGTCGCTGCCCTCGATCAGCTTTCTCAGAGCGGCGAAGTCAAATACCTGCGACAGAACGAACCAAAACGAAACTCACAAAAGGGGGCCGACATGCCAGTGAGGCAAGGAGACACAACTCATACTGCTCTGTTCTTTGCACTTAACGCACGAAAGTGAACGAACACAACCTGGACATCTGAGATAATTCCGTGGAAAAGCTGATTGTTGCCCCACAGCCACACAATAAAAATGGCTTCCTGCTGTTTGGCGAGCATCGAGGACGGGGACGAGAACTGGTCTAGTGAAGCGTATATACGTACCTCTTTCATGAGCTCAACGTAGTCATCGACCGAGTCGATCACTTCGACGGTGAAAGGGCGGCCCTCGACGTCGAAGGTCTGCGAGCCCAGCTGGCTCAGATCGGGCGTCACTTCGGGGCAGATACGGTACTCGTGGATGCACGTCGTCACTACATGGATGGCGCTGGTTACTGCCTCCGGTGCGGGACCTGGGGGAAAAAGAAACATACCTCTAGCCCGGCTGCATAACTCCGCGGAGGCGTATTCTGACGGAACGGAGTATGCCAGCGCGATATCATGGCCACATTCGACGAGTTTATACAACAGGCCAGTACCGCGAAAGGTAACGGTAGACTGCCTTTCATTTCGAAAGCAATACTACTCTAGGTTTCGAGCCTTCAGCGTAGCGCGGCCGGTAGCCACGTCTTACCCATGTGACGCTGTGACGTCACACCCCACGCGGGCTGGCAGGAGCTGCTAACTTGGGTCTCTCGTTTCACATGGGACGGTTATATCAGAATCAACCTGCTAGGACCCTGGCATTCACTTTACCCTTATAAGTCACCAAGGCACGTTCATACGGCTTCGTTTAAGCGGGGATTTATATGTGGGCCGAGGAAGAATAAAAAGAGAACGCTCGGTCACCCGCAGCTAATGCTTTCACTCAATATTTGGTTCAGCAGCGTTGAACCCTGGTAATTTTTTATTACTTGTTCCAGCTCCGTTCATTTCCATTCTGCTTTGATTCAGCGCAACTAAGATCGACGCGAACCTTACCATCTCCTTAATGCCTGTCGGTCTCGGGCACGGTGGTCTCGAGTTATGCTCAACGTTCCGACAAAGAAACTGTACCGCCTTCACAGAGTTTTTGCCACGTACTGCGTGAATTCCAACTACTACCAAAGGCATTTTCCTATCATGGAGCACGTTTCCGATTTCGATTTGAGAGAGAAAAATATTCCGTCTCTCTTCAGCTTTCGTAGTGCAAGAGCGAGGTGGTGAATTAACTTAGTGTCACGTCGGGAAAAATTATCTGGAGTAGATCTGAACCTTGTGCCTAGAAATCAGGGCGATACCTCAGCGAAAAAACCGTACGAGTCACAATAACCTCATACAGAATTCTCATACTAAACACATTCTAAACTCATAAAATCTGATATATATATCTCATATATATATACGTTGAATAATTGTATGAGATAATATGAGATTTATACGAGTTTAGTATGAGAAATCTGTATGAGGTTATTGTGACTCATAGGGTTTTTTCGTTAGGGTACTATAGACACATGTGCACCTTTGCGATGTCCGCATCGTGATGGACTTCCTTGTGTACTTATTACATGTCCACGTACCCAGTTGAGCAGCGACACGACGTCTCTGGCACAGTGTACACTTAATCCACGACTGTACGCGCGGTTCGCATGCACGTACCTCCGTTGGCAGTGTTGAACTTGATGCCGAAGTCGGCGTCGATTCCGCCCGGGTTGTGACTGGCGGTGAGCACGATGCCACCCAAGGCTTTGCGCTTGCGGATCACGCACGACACGGCCGGAGTAGAGAACATGGCATTCTGGCCGATAACCAAGTGAGCCACCTGCAACCGTCGAAAAGAGAAATAGCGACAGCCGATATCATACAATGTGATGAAGCATTCCTGCGTCACCAGATTTATTTATTTTAAAATTTGCTTTCGTTGTTAGATTTTTTTATCAAAAGAAAAATAGCGACAGCCGATATCATACAATGTGATGAAGCATTCCTGCGTCACCAGATTTATTTATTTTAAAATTTGCTTTCGTTGTTAGATTTTTTTATCAAAAGAAAAATAGCGACAGCCGATATCATACAATGTGATGAAGCATTCCTGCGTCACCAGATTTATTTATTTTAAATTTTGCTTTCGTTGTTAGATTTTTTTAATTGTGCCTTATCTATTCCGTGCTCCGCTATAGCACTATGCTGCGCTCTCCTCTCCCTTTCCCACTCTCATACACTCTTTTGGGCGGTGGCGGCGGTTTTGCAGCACACATGCCTATAGCCTATATATGTTGCAGCATTCATATAAGCTGACAGGATAGACAATCAAACAAAGCAGGAACGGATTCCGGATGCTGAGGGAGAACGCTTGGAGGAAGACGATGCTGCGAACTACATTAGACAGTTATAGTCGAGTCATTTAGCAGCAATGATAGGGTAATCTTCCCAAATGAGGGAGCAACAGGAGAGCAGTAAAATCGTTCCTGTGTGCGAAGGGTCAAGGCGACACCCGAGTGGCCAGACGTGGCATCGACATGCATAATTTTGAGAACAGGAATGCGGAGATTTTCCGGCACGACGAGAAGAAAGCGTGCTCCTCCGGAGTTGAAATTCTTGTAAAGTAGGCCGGCACGAATGCAAAAACGCGCATCTCTTGAAGCATGAGCGACGGCGAAGAGCGGCGCCAATGTGTGATTATTGTTGTTCTGTTTGGAACAGTTGAGGATTAGGAAACGTTGCTGAAATAGGCGCCAGGTATAGTAATCAAAGTTGTAACTGTCACTACCAGCTGACGAAAGCGGCAAGCGTGAGAGACAGTCAGCATCGGCGTGTTGAAGGCCGCTTTTGTATCCCGCAGTGAAGTTAAAAACTCTTGCAAACGCAAAGCCCGTCGGGCAAGCCGGCCGCAATGGTCACGGAGATTTACAAGCCAACAGAACGAATGATGGTCTGTGATCACGGTAAAAACATTTCCATAGAGGTAGGAAGAAAGATTTGATGTTGGGAAAGGTTGAGGGTCACCGGAGAAGGGGTAGACAGCGAACGCGATGGTTAGATGGCATCCTCGAGGCGCTGCAGATGAAGTTATGTGATGTTAGGAAGATAGTGAGAGACCGGAAAGCGTGGCGTGATATGGCACATAGGGTCACGAAGAGTCGGACACGACTGAACGACTGAACTGAGGAATGAAATCATTGCACCGCGAAAACGATTGCGAGACACCCTTGTTCAATAACGGTGTAGTTACGTTCCGACTTAAGGAACGACTAGCACAAGCTATCACATGCGGATCGCGGCCATGGCGCTGGAAAGCACAGCGCCGACGCCCACGCCACTAGCGTCGGTGTGAACTTCGATGGGGGCAGAAAGGCAGAAGTGGAGTAGAATAGGTCCCGATGTTAGAAGAAATTTAAGAATGCGGAAAGCAGAATCTCAGTCAGCAGTCCAAATGAACGGGGCATCTTTGTACGAAAGACACGGGAGAGGGTAGAAGATGTCAGCGAATGTGCGCACAAAATGCCGAAAGTAGGAGCATAGTCCTAAAAAGCTTCTTTCGCCTATTTCGGTGCTGTAGAGTTACAGCCTCAATATTCTGGGGATCCGGCCGAACACCATTCTTATGAACCAAGTGATCCAGGACAATTGTTTGGTGCTCGCCAAAGTGGATTTCTTAGAGTTTAGGACGAGGCCTGCTCTCTCAATGCAGTCAAGAACGATGGCGATGCGGCTATTGTGCTCATGAAGGGTATTGCCGAAGATCACAACGTTGTCCAAATAGCACAAATTTTCCACTTGGATCCGCGCAGAAATCGTTCAAAAGTGGCGGGCGCATTGCACAATCCGAAGGACATTATTATGTTGAACTTATAAAGACCATCGGGTGTCACAAATGCAGTCTTTTCTTTGTCGCTCAGGTTGATCGGTAACTGTCACCACCCCGATCTCAAGTCTACCGAGGAGAATCATGATGCTGAGTGAGAACAGTCGATTGCATCGTCAATACGTAGAAGCGGATACACATATTTTTTGGTTACAGCAATAAGCCGACGCTAGTTCACACAGAAGCGCCATGTGTTACCTTTCTTTTTAACAAGGATAACTGGAGCCGCCTAAGGAGTTGAATATTCCTGGATCACGCCATGTTGGAGCATGCCGTGAACTTGTTCGCCTATAAGCTGACGTTTGCTCAGCGACACTCGGTAGGGCTTCGCCTGATCGGACGAGGGGTTCCAGTATCAATCGAATGATAAATGCAAAAAGTTGGAATCGGTGGGGGACGATCCCTGGCGAAGTCGAAAATGTAAACATACTTGGAGAGCAGGTCAGTAAAAATTCGGCGTTCCTTTGTTCCCAAAGACGTGTTTATCATTGCCTGGAGTCGAGACTCTGCAAAAAGGTATGTTTTCTCTTCAAGAGCACAGTCACTCAGTGCCGCCACGGAATTCGGCACACCTTCCTCGAAAGTTTCATGCTACGAGGTAACACGGCTGGCTCGTCTGTATAGTTCACAATCCACAGCAAGGTGTGGCCTCCGGTCATTGAAACTATGCAACGGGGCACCAAGACACTCTTCTTTGCACATAGAAGTGTGGTAGATTCCACTACGGCGTCGAACTCCTCGCACAAATTTGAATATGGAATAACTTGGATGAATTCTCACAGAAAACGCTGCCAAATCGGGCGACTAGGCTTCTACAAGAGCTGACATCAACGTAGTATTCAGTGAGATCTGTCCACTCCGGCAGTCTAACATTGCACTACACTGTTGCAAAAAGTCTATACCTAGAATTACTTCATGTGTGGAACGAGGCAACATTGGGAATTCGGTTAGAAAGACTTGGTCGCCAGCGCAGCCCGCACCCAGAGGCGTTGGAGCAGCAGGCCTCGTCGATGACAGTACCGAAAGATGTGTCCAAGCATGCCACGCTGTAATACATAGGTTGCGGGCGCCACCGGTCAGAGTAAACGTGGGTGCAAACTTGTTATGTATGGCTAGCAAATTTAGTCGGACCTGCGTTGCTGACGGCCCAATCCGCCTGTGTAGGGGGTTCTTCTACCTATCCGCTGCTGTCAGCATGTTGTCTGCGGTCGTCAAAGCATGGCGCATTTCGAGACTGAGTCCAGGAGGCTGTTGGGGCGCGGGTTCTGCCTGCAGCGCTCAACCTTCCTATTGGTGTTCCTCCCGGCACTCAGGATTTTTGTTGCGCGAAATAGTTCTCGAACGATCCGGCGTATTTGATCCGCCATTGACTCCGGAGCTGTTACATCAACGCTCGCGACGGATGTGGCATTGGCCAGTCACCCAAACTTCGGTGTGATCCGGCGCAACTTCAAGCTTTCGAAAGTGCGGCAGTGCCTGATGACGTGAGTAGCGGAGTTCAAATTATATGTGCTAATAAGGAACGTGTATACGACTTCAGCGATCCCTTTGAGTAAGTGTATATCTTCCTCGGACATCCGCGGGTTTACATCTTGCACAACTTCGCGATGTCCTCGATATACGTGGTGGACATCTTGCCTGTTGCATGGGCTCGCTGCAGGAGCGTTTGCTCTCTGGATTTCTTTTTCGAGGATCCGTTGCCAAGGCTATTGATCTCTTCTGTGAAACGATCTCAGCTGGTGAGTCCTCATGATTGTCAAACCAAATTAGCGCCGTGCCTTCCAAGAAGACTATGTTCTACCGGCTCACGCGTTCGCTGGTCAACCACTCGTTGATGTCCTCGTCAGATTTCGCACCAAAAGTGCGCAGCTTGCGGTAATGCTGCCAGTTTCCTACCGCAGGTATTGGTTGACCGGCGCCACCGTCTTGAGCCATATTGGATGGTAGGGGCAGTAAACCAGCGAGTCAGCGACTTCGTCGAAGACAACGGGGACCCGTGTTGATCTACCCCGCAAGCTCCACCACAACTGTTACATACTCGGTACGCAACGGGAGTGTTGATATTCTAAGCCCATAGCCACTAAAAGCCTAGACCCCAAGAGTCCCCAAGGCACGCCAGCTTCTGCTTCCTACTCTTCACACTCCAGCTGCTGCTTCTATCTTCTCATGACGCTCCACAGCATGTGACAATAAAAGGCGCGCGAGATAATGCGCGAGATCTGTCAACGCCTCCTACGAAGGCGTTGGATCTGTGTGCGAGATTCCGCGAGATGTGTTCTTGTCTAGCGTTCCTTGTTTAAATGTCAAGGTGCGCTTGCCCTATATCTTCGCGCACTTTAGAACATTGCTACACACACCGCTACATGTGTTTTTGCCCTTTACAAGTTCTGATAACGTTTGCCTTGTCAGTATCTTCGGCCTGCTAAAGTTCATTGTCATGCCAGGCAGAAAGGCGCTAACAGCCACCGACACAAGGAAAGTATAGGGTAATGTTTTTCGCCATGTATCAGCCAAGGTCAACCTATCCGGCCGCTTGATCTTCAATGAGCCTGAGGTCACGGTGTGGCTATATAGCTTAACAATAGTACCACCTACAGTGTACTACTACTTGACATTTGACCTTGACAGCTTCACTATGCCACGTATCAATCAACCTGTTCGGCCGCTTGGCCTTCAACGAAACCGAGGTCACGGTGTGGCTATATAGCTTAACCATGGCATATATAGATTGCCGCCTGTACAGTGTGTCACCGCCTGACATTTGATCTTGAAAGCGTCACTATGCCATCGGCCAAGGCCAACCTGCCCGGCCTCTTGACCTCCAACGAGATAGAGGTCACAGTGGCTATGCAGGTTAATCATGGTACCACCTATGGTGTACTACCACTTCGAGCTTTCACTTTTGACGGCAGATACATCACGTGTTCTTGTGTTTGATGGATTCTTTGACTGCATGTCTCGGCAATTTAATATCTGTAAAACCAGGTGTGCCGATGTCTAAACCTAAGCCTAACCAAAGCAAAACCCAAGCAAAACTGCGCTTTCGCTTCGCCTAACTAGGTTTGGCATGGTTACTCTTTCATTTTTCATAACTACGTAAGTCACTGCAAATCAGCTTTTTTTTTATCTCCACCCTCGTAATGTTAATGTGTTCCTTTATGAGATTCCGCCTAGGGAATTGTACAGGTGGGCTCAAGGAATAAAAGGTATGTGCGCTATATTGAACGCAATGAAATAAGCCCAGATTTAATTTCGCTTCAGTAGCAGAGATAAAGTGCAGATTCAGAAATGCACCCCTGCTCGGTTAAATAACCTGCGTTTCGTGCTATGATGCCAGAGCTCTTGGGCTCTTCGCATTCGGTTTCGCAACAGTTACACAACAACAATGCACATCAATGGGGGTCAAACACACTCAAAACAAATTAGTGAGTCTCGTAATAGGAGAATGGCAATTTTCGGTTCGCAACAGTCACACAACAACAAAGCACATCAATGGGGGGTCAAACACACTTAAAACAAAATAAAGAGTCTCGTAATAGGAGAATGGCAAAAGCCTACATTTCAATCATTTGCCTCTGATCGGAATTATAATTGCTTTACAGGAAATGGAAGGCGCAGAACCTGTCACACTTTCTCGGAGAAGTGTGTTTGGATGGTACACACCATCGCCCCTGTCGCGTGGCGTTCCTTGGATGATACACGGCGAAAAAAAATTGGCAGAGGCTTAGCTTGGTTAAGCCCGGTAGATTGCGAAAGCAATACCCATGGCTACGCCCAGGTTCAGCTAATGTTCGTCTGGTGGTGGTGCTTATAGATATGCTTGTTATGGTCAGACTGTGGTGGTTATACAATGATTCACTTTGGATACGACATGGATACGCTGTTCCTCCGTCTCTGTAGCTCGCTGCTGTCTCTTACGCTCATTGCGACGAGCTTCCCTAGCGGTAGGTGGCATCGTCGAAGCAGAAGGCACCGCCACCAGTGCTGCTAACCTCTAAAGCCACATCTCCCCCAAAATGTAACTTGAAATTCCTTAGATTTCCCTAGATACGGTTAAAAATGTGCGCGCGTATCGGGCGCGCGTATCCGTCGCCAGGGGCGCGCGCACCGCGGCCCAAGTAAAACCGTAAAACCCCTCTGTAAGGCTCCTCTAATTTTAAAAAATTTTTTTTTAGTAGAGACGGCGCCCTGCCAGTGGGGGAAGAGCGCCCGACGCGGCTTGCGTACTGGCCGTAGTGACGCCAATACATCGCACCAAGCGTGGTGAAGAACCGGCGAGCAACGAGCCCTGCTTCACAACGAGAAATAAAAATGACCCATCGAGAAAACGAAATTTCCCTAGATTATATAGAAAAATCCCCTTTTCTTTAAACTATGTTTAATTTCCTTAGATCTAGGGGAAAATCCCTAGGGTTGGCAGCGTTGACCGCCACTACTCGCAGACGGCGCGAATGAATGAATGAAAGATGGTCGCCCAGCTCTTCGGCGTGACGTCACAACACCCCTGGCCTATATACAGTACACGGTCACATGGAAAGAGGAGATCCCGTCGCTGCTGTAGCCAAATGCGATTTTTTGCGAATTGGTTGCCCCGCCCCGGTGGCGCATTGATTAAGATGCCCGGCTACTGTACTGTACCGGGGTACCTGGATTCGCACCCGATCGCGGCAGCTGCATTTCGATGGAGGCGAAACGGAGGCGTCTGTGAGCTGTGCGATGTTTAATGTTGAGCGGACTCCCCAGATGGGGCTGGGACAGGGGGGTCACCGCCGCTTGCGGCGGGGGCTAGCCTGCCACCGAATTTTTATCTGTTGTAGGCCGTCATTGCACCCGCCACCGTTTCGGTGGTGGACGACGGCTGTTGTTGCGGCGCGCGTCTTTCTCTTCCACTTCTTTTTCTCTCTTTTCTATTTTCTCTTCTGTCTGCACGAGGCAGCGGAGGTGGCTCAGCTAGAGTCAGTAGCAGGCCCGTGCATTTTCTTTTCCTCTTCCTACAGCCACAACAACAACAACAACAACGATGTTTAATGATCCCCACGTGGTCAACATTACTCCACAGCCCTCCACTATAGGCGAGTCTTTCCGGTTTCACTCTCACTTTACACCCTTCCTTAATAGTGCGGTTCAGGTGTCAAAAAAGTGTGATAGGTACTGCGTCCTCCCTTTCCTGTAAACCAATTTACATATTTAAGGCGAAAACCTTTCTAGGTTTATGGCGCGAAAATCTGTACATGTGATCTCTGCGTCAGATCAGCGCACTGACGTGTCGTTTGCAAATAGCGGGTAAGGATATTAAGCAAGGATTAAGAAAATAGCAAGGATATTAAAAATGAAAACGACTGACGGTGATAGGTAATGAATAAAAGTTATAAGTAGACATCAATAGATAGAGAATGCTTATGGCTAACAATGACTTGTAGTGACTTGTAATGACCAATATGTCAAACTGACTTAATGACCGCAGCTGATTGGAAATGAGTAAAAATGCTTAGCGATCAGTGGTAATAACTGCAATGACTAGGTATGACTCATCATGACTACTAATGAATACGAAACGACCAATAGGTCACACGACTTGTAATGACCGCAACTGATTGGAAATTAATAAAAATAATTAAGAGTGACAATGACTGCAATGAACGAAACGACCAATATGTCAAATGACGACTTGAATGACCGCAACTGACTGGAAATGAGTAAAAATGCTAAGCGATGTGTGATAACGATTACGACTAGGCATCATGACTACGAAACAACCAATATGTCAAACAACTTGAATGACCGGAAATGACTGGAAAAATGCTTAGCGATGAACGATAATGATTACAGTGACTAGGCATGACTCAGCCTGACTACGAAACGACCAATATTTCAAATGACGACTTACGATAACGATAAGATTAAAAAAAATGATGAGGCAAACGATGAGAGGAAGGGTAGGCTTCGCCATTCTCCTATTAAGCGAGATCTAAGCGACAATTTTTAACGCAAAATCTAATTCGTCCAGTTTTGAACTGAATGCCGAAACCGTTATGTATTAAACAGTTGCTGCGATTTTCCCCCTTAATAAAAGTTATAATTTGTTAACAGAAAGGGAAAGGCGGACTATTTGTCAACTAGCCCAAACCAAACATCTGTTGCATCAAATATTTGTCAACACTACTTCTGAGGGCACCTGATTGATTTGTAGGAAGGGAAAGGCGCGGTAACAGTCTCACTTGTATTCTGTGGACACCTCAACCGCGCCGTAAGGGAAGGGAGGAAGGTGAGAGAGAAAGTGGAAAGAGGAGCCGTAGTGGAGGGCTAGGGAGTAATTTCGACCACCTGGGGACCTTTAACGTGCGCTGACATCGCACAGCACAAGGACGCTCTTCGTTTCGCCTCCATCGAAACGCAGCCGCCGAGGCCAGGTTGAGGGCACCTAAGCAGCGCCGCAATGGAAGGGAGGAAGGAAAGTGGAAGGGAAAGAAGAATCGTAGTGGAGGGCTACGGAGTAACTGCGACCACCTGGGGATCTTTAACTTGCACTGACATCGCTCAGCACACGGACCCCCTTAAATGTGCCTCTTAGCGAATAAAAGCACTCTCTCCATGCCAAACTAATGAGAAAAAAAAACTGCGAAGAGTCCAAATGTCCAGCAGCACATAACCAATGAAATGCTCTGGGACCAGTTTCTGCGCACACCGAAAAACTTTTGAGGCCATTGGCCGCAACACCAAGCACTCCGCCAACACGGCAATAAAACTTCCGTCCTGGCGGTCCACCAGGCAGCTGCTTTCTCTCGTCTATAGTGGAAACCTAAAAAGAGCCCGAAGAAGCCACGGAGAAAGGTGTGCAGGAAGTGGAGAACGATGGCTTCAAATAAAGAACACTTTCGGTGCACCACTCTGTTGGCAGCGGCCTGGCTTGAACGACGCAGCTCGCAGCACCAACAACCCCAGCGGCGGCGCCAGGGCACAACGCCAGTACCCGTGACGTCACGAGTCCTTGTGCAAGAAAGGCCCGATTGCAGGGCGCAGAAGGGGCTCCGGTGCCGTTAGATACGCGCGTCTTGTGCAGATTTGCCGAAGGCTGCAAGACGTGTAAACAGCTCTCGAGAGAGGTGCACGACTTAGCGATGAGAATGCGCGAACATAGCTGATGAGTGGCTTTCGACTCGACACTTAGGAAACAGGGACTTCGATGAAATGGGTGACATCTGTTGCATTGGCTCTACTCGCGATAAACGTTATTGCTGTTCATTTAAAACGCCTCATCAGTCTAAAATCTGCACCGTGAAGCTCTGTGTCACGATCATCACAGGAAACAGAAAATTAGAGGTACTTGGTTTGATTTGTGGGGTTTAACGTCCCAAAGCAACTCAAGCTATGAGAGACGCTGTAGTGGAGGATTCCGGAAATTTCGACCACCTGGTGTTCTTTAACGTGCACTAACATCGCACAGCACACGGGCGCCTTGCTTTTCGCCTCCATCAAAAGCGGCCGCCGAGGCCGGAATTCGATCACGCGTCCTTGGGAACAGTAGTCGAGCGCCGTAACCACTGCGCCACCCCGGCGGGGTACAATTAGAGCTGTATTTAACCCTCTGGTGGAGATGAATGGTGTATTTTCGGTGACCCTTGCGGGGTCGCTAATATTTGCACCGTTAAATTTCTCGATTTTCAAATTCGATTTTTTTTTAAATCCCAGTAAATAAAAATGGGTCCGATTGGAAAATTCCTCATCCAAATCAACGGGTCGAAAACAAGATGTGATTTCGCCACCCATAGTTAGGCCTCAATGTTTTCGCACAATTAATTTACGCTTCTACTTTGAAATACTTTGTCGCCAGGCCAAATGGCTCGTTAATCCAATTCCGGCGTTACGCAGAGCAGATAAGTCCTTTTCTCTGCAGTTTTTACAGCGTCGCTCCAAACTGCCACTCTGCTAACCGATTGGCCCCCTGAAAAATACTTTCTATTCACAAAGGGAGTTGCTGGTAAACAATTAACCCCGCCGGGGTGGTGCAGAGGTAAGGCGCCCGACTACTGTGCCGGAGTACCCGGGTTTCAACCCGACCTCGGCGGCTGCGTTTCGATGGAGGCAAAACGAAGAGGCGTCCGTGTGCTATGCGATGTCAGCCCACGTTAAAGATCCCCAGGTGGTCAAATTACTCCGTAGCCCTCCACTACGGCTCCCCTTTCTCTATCCACTTTCACTCCCACCTCCCTCCCTTCCCTTACGGCGTGGTTCAGGTGTCCACAGAGAGCGAGTGAGACAATTACCACGCCTTTCTCTTCCTACAAATCAATCAGTGGTAAACAATTAAAGGCAGATTAAAGGCTGAGCCATTTATTTTATTCTCAATATTCGTTAACAAAGTTCGCAATCATGATTTCATATAATATAAATAATAGCAATGATAAAATTAAAGGGCCCATTAATAGCTATTAAACGATGCTCCTCATCTCCCGCCTCAACTCAGCTCGCGTCCGGCGTGAGAAAAGTGCGCCACGGCGTCCCACCCCTCGTCCCGTCCCGCCAGAGTAACTTAGGTGCGTCCAATGAGCGGGCGTGCTCAGCAAGCCCTAATGACGTCATAGGGGAGGTGTGCGCGCGGGGATATGCCCACCATCCCAGCCCACACTAAAGCTATACTCGCATTAGACCTCTAAAGCCTTTGACCACAACCACCACGCCGCCATAATGACCGCGCTTTTCCCGCTAAATATTGGACATAAAATGTACACTTACGTCTGCGCCTTCCTGAGCAATCCGCCTTTTGCGCGAGTTTTCTGCGCATGCGCGAAGCCCCAGCGGCGACTGATGAAAACACATTGAGAGGCGTCGACGGCGCTTCTCGTCGCCGCACTCATAGCCAACGCACGGGGGCTGGAGGCGCGTTACGTTCACAGCCTCGGTAAAACGATGCCAACCACCTGTGCCGCTTACGGCTGCCACTCTCGAGGCGTGCCGGGATGCAAGACGCGTTTTGTTAGGTTTCCTTCGGCGAGTCGCGACCTGCAACGGCGTGAAGCTTGGATTAGGGCAACCAAGCGTCAAGACGTGAATGGGCGACCTTGGCAGCCGACTGCGTGCTCTCGACTGTGCGAAAAACACTTCGTTACAGGTATGTATGCATCTAAAGGAAATGTGCATGATGAAAAGTATCTACCGGAGTTTGCACCAAGCCTGTAACCCACCAGTGATAGCCGCAATGAGCACTTGTTCGGCGCGTCTGATTGCGATGTATTTTGTCGTTTGTTTTATTTATGTGCGAAGGGGCCGGGTAGCGCAGATATCACAGGTGGCTGTGTGCGCTAGACCGTAATATTTAGCATGTTTTATCGCGACTGCCGCCTGACTAAAAAGAAGAAAAAAAGGGTGTTTGTTGTGATGCACCGCCGTTAGCGAGCCGAGTGGTTGAGCTGGTCATGAGGCTCGCGAACGGCAGTGCATTAAAACGCCGTATTTTTTTTTCTTGTTAGTGAGGTGGCAGTCACGATAAAACATGCTAAATATTACGGCGTAGCGCACACAGCCGCCTGTGATATCTAAGCTACCTATAGCCCTTTCCCACATAAAGATAAGAAGGGACAAAATACATCGCCTTCAGGCCCCGGTGCAACTGAAGCAATCACGCACCGAAGATATCCTCATTGCACCTATCACTGGTGCGCTACAGCCTGGGTGAAAACTCCAGTAGGTACTTTTCATCATGCCTATTTCGCTTAGATGCATACATACCTGTAGTATCTATGTTTTTGCCGCTCGGAGCATATGACGCACTTGACACTTGCACGACGCACAGTATTTTTTTTTCTAATAAAAGGCTCGCCTTCGTGCACGCCAAAGCATCCGGACTTTGTTCCTTTAATGTACGCAATCAGATGCACTTCGTTAGGGAGCTTGATAATCGTCGTCTTCGTCCAACCGTTTGCAACGGCAAGGAAACCGCCCGGCACAATAAATGAGTCTCCTGGAGGGTTCATGCTCGTTCACTTGCAGAGTGGATCGTTCCTGACCGAGATGCGCATCCGATATGTAGGAGATTCACATGTGTCACCAAGTTGTTGATTCCGCAGAAATCGCGGCGGAGGCAGAAATGAACGTTGGAGATCCTTTCACAACAGAATGACCATTCTCTGCGCACCGAGAACCTTTTCACCACTGCGACCACATCCGTTCTGACTCCTGAGGCCAGAAACCGGCTACAGCTCTGAATCATCCATTGCCAGAAAAATGCAGCGAGTTTCCTGCAGGTGTGCATTCGGGCCGGGACAATGCCCTTTTCACGGGGTGTGTATATGTGACTCTCTGCCGATCTTCGTGGATGAAATCCTATAGCTGCACGGTTGTAGATGACGCGAGGAGGAAGCGACGCCCATTGCACCATGCCGGCGCCGCGGTGACCGCATTGTGCTCGGTAACTCAAGACACCCCGCGCATATGCGCCGCTCAAAGTCACAGGAGACGATTCCACCTAGCTCTGCAGCATCAACAAACCCCTGGCTGCTTTGCCCTTTGAGATCCCCCTCTCTCTCTCTCTCTGCCCCCACGCTCTCCTGTCTGCCGAAAACCTGCACGCTGAGAGCGCCTCATTCTGTCACGTCGAACACGGCCCGCGCTACACGCTCTTACAATACGAAGATTGTATATGCGTACGTGCGTTATTAGTGGATTGTGAAAACGCTCTACCTTCCCCCATACTGCGTGAACATGATATGCTGCAATCACTGTCACTACTTTCCGCTCCGAGGCCAAAAAAGGGGGGAAGCTTTCGCTTTCTACCAGCGTTGGCGTGGCCATTTCGTATGGTGCGCTCTCGCGTCGTCTGCTACACTGCCGCTCAATGTGTTTCCCGCCCGCTCCCGCATGATGGCGCCACATCCTGCCGCAAAAGGCGGATTGAACCGCGGAGATTCATATAGGCCACACTCCTCCTCCCCTTACACTCTTCAAGGAGCGGGTAGCCCACAAGGCTTTTCCTTCAAGGAGTGGGTAGCCCACAAGGCTCTTGCCCCGCCGGGGTGGTGCAGTGGTAAGACGCCCGACTACTGTGCCGGAGTACCCGGATTCGAACCCGACCTCGGCGGCTGCGTTTCGATGGAGGCGAAACGAAGAGGCGTCCGTGTGCTGTGCGATGTCAGCGCACGTTAAAGATCTCCAGGTGGTCGAAATTACTCCGTAGCCCTTCACTACGGCTCCCCTTTCTCTCTTTCCACTTTCACTCCCACCTTCCTCCCTTCCCTTACGGCGCGGTTCAGGTGTCCACAGAGCAAGTGTGACAGATACTGCGCCTTTCCCTTCCTGTGAACCAACCAACCACAAGGCTCTTTATGCTATCGCAGTTCTTATTCAACGCCACCCTCATTTCACTAGGTGCTTCTCAGCCGCATACCGCACCTCCGACACAAACTATACGCCAATGACATCACCTTGTGGACCACCACGCGCAAAGAGAAAATTCTCCAACAGGCAGTCACCCACGCACAAAAGTACGCTCGCTTTCTTGGCCTCACTTGCTCCCCATCCAGATCAGAACTCCTAATCAGCACAAAACACCGCACCCTTCCTACAACATTCATCAACATAACTCTGGAAGGACAACCTATACCGCAAGTAAACACGGTATATGTATACTTGGGCTCCATTTGCGAAATACCGGACACAAGCTTCACTATAAAAAACAGACACAATTGCACTGGCACATATCATACCGCGCGTCTGCGCCAAACACTATGGACCTAATAACACGACATATGCCTCATTATACACGCCTTCTTACTTAGCAGCTTTCAGTATATTTGAAACTATACCGCAGAGAAACAAGACACCTTAGAAGCCCTCCTTAAGAAAGCATAGAAAACCGCTCTCCATCTCCCTCATCTCACAGATATGCTTCGGAAACTCCTACAACTAGGTCTTCACAACGCTACACATGGGCCAATCTCAATACCTACGGCTCATAAAACCGCTACAGGTAGACACATACTTGATAGGCTCCATATCTGGATACCCGCCAACCAACCCCAGTTTCTCCTCGTCCCTAAACTTATGCGCTACAACTTCCTAGTCAAACCCCTCCCACGGAACACACACCCAGTTTAACACGCGGCACGCGCCTTCCAAAATACTACGGGTCCGAGAAGGAGGCCGTATAGGTGGACGCGGCTTGCACGGGCACGGCTGCTGCAGTGGCGGTTGGGGACCACACGGACTGTTCACTAATCTCTGCCCCCGTCCCACCCACCTCCACACCAGAATAGGCCGAGGCCATTGCTCACACTGATCCGCGGTACGTTCTTTTCGATTTAAAAACCGCAATACAAAATTTCGCTAGAGGCAGAATCCATCAGACCGCCTACTGCATCTTACAACTGATTATTCCTGAACCATCCCTCCAAATGGGGCTGATTTGGATGCCTGCGCGCTCAGGAAATCCTGGCAGTAAGGCCGCCAATGTCCACGCCCGAAGACTCATAGCGAGGCGGCGGACTACGGCCAGTACGACTCGAGGGAGTGCATGCACACATTCTGCGAGCTGACGCAGGCTTGTCGAGCCGAGTGGCAACTCTGCCTTTCACCCCACTCATCCCTCATCGACCAACAAATCTTTTAGCGCAGCCTGCAGACCCGAACCCTCCCCACCCCTTATCTACTATCCCGCATGGACCCGAATGCCTTCATCCCATCATGTTCCTTATGCTCCCACCCCACCGCTACTCTAACATGTCATGGAGTGCCCGGCTGATCCTTCCCCGCCGGACTTGGAGCTTTCCACCTGGGAGGAATGGGAGGACTCAGCGCGCGACGGACCCGCACCGGCAGAAGACCGCCACGACGCGGATGCGCTGCAGTAGCATGGACTGTCAGTCATCTAGATCAGTGAGGCCGTGCCTGGCCCGGGCTTGCAGTCCCCACAAGTGGACATTACTTACATCTCTCTCTCGCCCAAATCGGTTGCAAGCAGGTGGCCAGTAGTACTTTAAACATTACTTATAAAGACCACCTCTGTGCATTTCTTGCATTAGAGTATTACATCAAGTAGCATTTCAGGGGCCATTAATAATATATATAGCACAATTAATGAGCAGGTATGTCTCGATTCTGCCTTGGCTAACATTTCCAGGTGGTGCCAGGAATGGGGAATGGAAAGAAACAAAAACAAAACACATACACGGGTATAACTAGAAAACGGATGCTCCCTATCATTTAATGGGCGTACAAGTAACAGAGGCCAACGCAGTTAAATATTTTGAAATTACCGTTGAAACTGGATGTTTACATCCATTGAACGTGCACGAAAGCGCATACAGACAGCTTGAATCTTTACAGAAAACTTACATGGGCACCAGCTAAAGTAAAGCTAGCAAGTTGGGTCCCTTGTAAAACCAGTCCTTGAATACGGCACAGTCATCTGAATTCTGCACCAAGGATAACTACCCATCAATTGAAAGCAATAAAAAACAATATCGGTTTAATAAAGCTAGCAAGTTGAGTCCCTTGTAAAACCAGTCCTTGAATACGACAGAGTCTGAATTCTGCACCAAGGATAACTACCAATCAATTGAAAGCAATCAAAAACAAATTCGGTTTATTTTTTCAGTGCTCAAGGCACATCAGCACAACCACACTATGCAAGAGCAGACATCCCAACTTTGAGGGGCCCGCAACAGTTTGCTTCTTTAAGGCTTCTCATCCTTAAAGAAACACTGTATCCCGCGCTGATGATGGAAACAATGAAGAAAATTCTGCGCATTAAGCAGCTAAAGCCTCATTTACATGACTCATGTTCAGTTCACTGTTATGCTTTCATGGAGACTCGTGTCGAGTTGGCTGTTATGTTTTCGTGACAATTGGACTTTACAAATAGAATATTTACTTGGGACCAAGTGGAAGCGTTTGGAAGGAATAAGAATTCCAGAAGGAACACATGCAGGAAATGAATTGGGCTATTAAGCCAGGGCCCGTATTCCGATTTTGCGTCGTTATCGAAAGTATCGCTATCTGCCCGACCTCGAGTCATCTGATTGGTTACGCAGTGGCAACACCCGGTTCCGGCGTTTCGACCAATCAGATGCCTCAACGTCACGTGAGATAGTGACATTTCGATAACGACGCAAACTCGGAATACAGGCCCAGGTGTGATGAAACCAAGTGGTGCCTCCCAAACCAGTTGGATGATCCAAATGGAGGGGAATAATAATAATAATAATAATAATAATAATAATAATAATAATAATAATAATAATAATAATAATAATAATAATAACAATAATAATAATAATAATAATAATAATAATAATAATAATAATAATAATAATAATAATAATAATAATAATAATAGGTTCACAGGAAAGGAAGGCGCAGTATCTTTCACCCTTGTTCTGTGGACACCTGGGCCCGTTTTTCGAGTTTGTGTCGTTATCGAAGTGTCGCTATCTCACGTGACCTCGAGTCATCTGATTGGCGCAAACGCTGGAACATGATGTTGGCCTAGCTCTTCCGGTTTGGTAGTGGCAACACACGGTTCCGGCGTTTCCACCAATCAGATGACTCGAGGTCACGCGAGATAGCGACACTTCGATAACGACGCAAACTCGCAAGGAAGTCGGGTTCGAACCCGGGAACTCCGCGAGGTCGGGTTGTTGTGGCTGTAGGAAGAAGGAAAAGAAAATGCACGGGCCTGCTACTGGCTCTGTAGCTGAACCACCTCCGCTGCCTCGTGCAGACAGAATATAATAATTGGTTCACTGGAAGGGAAAGGGGCTGTAACTGTCTCTCTTTTTCTGTGGACACCTGAACCGCGCCGACGTGCAGACAGAAGAGGAAATAGAGAAGAAAGAAAAGGGAGAGAAAGACGCGCGCCGCAACAACAGCCGTCGTCCACCACCGAAACGGTGGCGGGTGCAGTGACGGCCTACAACAGATAAAAATTCTGTGGTAGGCTGGCCCCCGCCGCAAGCGGCGGTGACCAACCTGTCACAGCCCCATCCTGGTCGAAATTACTCCGTAGCCCTCCACTACGGCTCCTCTTTCTCTCTTTCCACCTTCATTCCCACCTTCCTCCCTTCCCTTACGGCGCGGTTCGGGTGTCCACAGAACAAGTGTGACAGTTACTGCGCCTTTCCCTTCCTGTGAACCAATTTTTAATTTAATTTAACCCGACCTCGGCGGCTGCGTTTCGCTGGAGGCGAAACGAAGAGGCATCCGTGTGCTGTGCGATGTCAGCGCACTAAAGATCTCCAGGTGGTCGAAATTACTCCGTAGCCCTCCACTACGGCTCCCCTTTCTCTCTTTCCACTTTCACTCCCACCTTTCTCCCTTCCCTTACGGCGCGGTTGAGGTGTCCACAGAAAACAAGTGAGACAGTTACCGCGCCATTCCCTTCCTATAAATAAATCAGGCAGCGGAGGTGGCTCAGCTACAGAGCCAGCGGCAGGTCCGTGCATTTTCTTTTTTCAGTCGCAACAACAACAAACTCGGATTACGGGCCCTGAACAGCGCCATAAGGGAATGGAGGAAGGTGGGAGTGACAGCGGAGAGAAAAGGGTGCTGTAGTGGAGGGCTCCGGAGTAATTTCGACCACCAGGGAATCTTTGACGTGCACTGACATCGCACAGAACACGGACGCCAAACTGGAACCAGGAAAGCCACACACTACACAAATGGGTCCTTGAGCCCAGTTGGCTGACCTACTGAGTCCAAGTGGTTTCAAATGGACACTTTTGTTTTTCACCGGGACAGTTTCTCACTTTTTTTTTTTTTTCAAGTGCGCCGCTTTGGATTACGTGCGTTGCTGCATACGCCAAATGTGCTCCGCAGTTGCCGCTCACGTGTTTGAATTAACTGAAATTTTACATGTGCGTACTTTGACTATCGACCAAGCATCAGGAATTTCCCAGTCACCACGAACCCATAAAGACGGTTTTAGTATTATGCTTCGTTAATCAGTAACCTAAAATAATCCAACCGACATTCCACTACGTTTCTTCCAGATCCGAGCACCTTCACAGAACGAGCTAGGTAACAATTAAAAGCACGTAAACCCACGTCAGCGACGAAACATCTGTGGCCGTGTTACGCAACGACCACATTACAACTGTCAAAAATTTGTCTCAGACTGATCAATTCCCGCGCATATTGGTCGATTCTAACTGGCGGACATGTCTACCAATAGGAGCGGGGCGAACTGGCAGGCGCGACAATTTTTGTACTATAATAGTTGGGCAGTTGGAGAGCGTAAAGGAGGGTTCCGGATTAATTTAGCTAACCGGAGATCGAATCAAACATCGATTACATAAACTATCATAACCCAAGCATCGCTCCTGTTTTTAAAATAGAGGCTATGCCCTAACAGACAGGTCTGAGACAGATTTGTGATATGGTCACAGCGTAATTCGACCCCTGCATGGAGCGCTTTGATCACGCACGGCATAAATTATCATAAGCCCGCCGCTGCCGTGTCGAGAACTCGATAACGGCGCCGGCAAGCGGTCACGTGACCTCTCTTCAATCATATAGCGCGCTCGTACGCTTCGCGCCGCGGTTTCAGTGCCCGAGCTTAGACATCGTTGCATGCCAGCTGACGAAAGTAGCGGATTTTACCGTACAAGGCAAGTCTTCGTGTCGCGAAGGCAGCTGTGCGCTCACTCTACACAAGCAATTGTTAAGGCAGTCCGCAGTGCAGTGCGCCCGCGCAGCATTTGGCGTACTACATATCCCATTCTGTCATATCTGCTGCGCGAATCCACCGCTGTTTGTAAACAAACTGGACAATGCAAGCCGGCCGGCGCGCCGATAACGCGCGCACCTTGGAACGCCGGCGGGCACCTGGTGAAGAATTAAGTCGCGGAAGACACGCACCTTGTTCGCAGCAGCCATCTGAACGATCTTCATCGTAGCCTCCTTGACGAAGTAGCGTCCATCACCGCCCACGACAAGCATGCATCCCTGCAAGTCCGGCCCGATAGAATCGAAGATGGCCTGCACGAAGTTCTCTGTGTAATTAGGCTGCATGAATGTTCTTGTGGGTTTCCGAAGTCCACTGGTACCGGGCTTCTGGCCCTCGAAGGGCGTCGTCTGCACCACTTCGACCGGCATCGCGAGCAGACGTCTTTTTTGAGGGTCAATGCGGACGTCTTGCTGGCTTCAGCGACTGTGGCTAACGTTCCAAACGTTCGCACTGGACTAACGTCAGGGAGCGCCGCGATCGCGTCAGCGATCAGCGGTCTTTGTACTAACTCTATGCGAAAGTCACGCGTGTTACTTGTGTTCAAAATTCTGCTCAAAAGAGGCACAAAAAGAAGATGGCTTGAGTGAGTTTAATTATCACAATATATCAATGGTCTAATCTTAGAACACAGTTTAAATGTCCGATCTTTATTTGAACGATGTCTACTCAAGGTCGTGCCGCCCAAAGACACGATCATTTCTTAGCATGCAGCGTAATTGTATAATTTTTCTTTCACGAGATCAGAATAAAGTAGGCTGCAGTTGGGTTTTCTAGCGCAAATAATATGGTTGTTTTCTTTTTTAGTTTTTCTTTTTTTATGGAAGGCATGATAAAAAGGTTAAAAGGCGCGCTTAAACAGAAACCAAAACGTTCTTCCTTTCGACTTTCTTTGACCAGGCTTGTCTCAACCCTCAAAGTCAGTAGTCAAACGTAGCCAGTTTTTAAACATGGCCACTTTTGACAACTTTGCAACGTGCTCTCTGTAGTATCTGCAGTGCTGTCCGACAGCTGCGCGCACATGACCCGTGTAAACACAGTCATTCGCTTGCTGAATGTTATGGTGCGGACACCTTCCTTTTAAAAAAGGTTGCTCATTCTTCTTCACAATGGAAGTGCGCGAAGAACACAGTAAACGCCGCGAAGAGAAACTGTCCGAGGAGAGTCTCTTGCAGCTCGACAAATCGGTAAAATTTTCACGCGCTTTGCTTTTTTCCCCAGAGCTGTTCAGACAGGAGAATAAATACCGTCTAGCAAAAGCGACATGTGACCAAGGTTTATGAATGCTGCTGCCATATCGACACCTCACACCTCAATGTAACGACGACATACCGCCTTTCGTGCATCCGTTTCGGATCGTTCGCGTCAGTAGATGTCAAGAAGACGGATAGTGAGCATGGCGATGTACTTACGTAGTCTGCGGAACTTAGTAATTGCCAATGTCTGAAACCTGATGTGTGCAGTGCGGTGATCGCATCAATTTGTTCGAACTACGTTGCTCAGATTAGCATGTGCTTGGCGATCGCTTCTGGTTTCATTAGACTTACTTACTGGCGTTCTTCTCACTGATTTAAGTGGTTAAACATGTGAGGAGACATGCAAGACATCTTAAAACTTTTGAAACATGAGTGTGGTGCGCGACTCTGCAAAAAATCGTGTGATCTGAACGGATGTTCAACATTAACAAAGTGATGCAAGCAACTTTTCCACCCGAGCTGAAAAGGGAGGACGAACAGCACATATTTATTAAGGCAGCCGCTCGTTAGGTATTTAAGCAGTTGGAAAACACCATTTGGAGGCTATAGTAAGAGTGCGATTAAAGTGTTTTTGTTGCCTGGAGATGCGTAAGAATGCCACGGAGGGCACTCTGTTATTGGCCTTGTTGCCATGTTTCTGAATGCTAACCAAACTTCTGCTTCATTTGAAGCTGCAGCAGTTTGTTTGGCTCTTATTGATCTGCAGGCCTTGGTGGAACGAATTAAGAAGCTAGAGACACATGTGCGGCAGTTGCAGAACCTATTGCAAGCCAAGGACAAGCAGAAGCCCGTGCGACCAACCAGGCCATTCGACTTCACTCGGTTAGTCTCAGTTATGCAAACAGTGCAGCTGCCTCTCACATCTGAAGACTTTTTTTTTTGTGCTGCTAGCAGTGCATGGTAGCGATGCGATTGAAAAATGTCGGCGTATTCATTCTTTGTGTTATATTATCAAGATGCGGGAGAGCTCATACAAATCAAGTGTGCATTACCATGATGTCTGTTAATACTTATGTACAGCAATGCGGTAGCACATGTACAGGGCATTCTAGGGACTGATATATTCACATGGAAATATGACTTGCAAAATGCCAGGAGTGAAATGTCTTGGTCGAACAATCCCACTAACAAGGGTGTCTTAGGATGTCGCATCCAATAACCTGAATGATGCTTGACATGAGAATATGTGGCTGATGTGAAATGCACGTGACATCAGCATGAGGTTCATGTGTGCCTTAAAATGGGCCAGCCTTTCCAGCTTGACCTAAGGATAGGCGAAAAACATTATCTTTATTGCAGGCATAGCTCTATAGGACTCTCTGGTGTTGTCGCATCACTGCATCATGTTGTTGCATCACTAGTCTCTTTCTGAATTATTAATGTATTTAAAATGCCTAAAATATTGCTATCTAGTGTATGTACTGGGGAGCTCCCATAGAGGCCCAGGTATCCTTGTGGATAGGTGGGCTTTTTGTTGCCCAGCTGATGTTAGACCTGTAGTGATGATGTGGACTCTCACTGAAGCCGCCTAACTACAGTGCTGACTCGAATTGATTTCGTGACATTCAGCATTTTCCACAGATGTCCCTCATCACAGGATGAGCATATGTGCATAGCAGGAGTATGTTGACCTTTGTAGAAATACGCATATGCAGCAGATGGACATGCGTATCTATAGGCAGAAAAGTTTTTCCACACAGACAAGAGTTTTTAGTTTACTGAGACGTTTCCATGCTGATCCAGCCAGAACTTTAGATAGCTACGCCTTGCAGTGATGCGAACATCTTCCATGACAGTGGGTAGACTCCTTACTGGTCTTGTGGTTGCCCTGTCATCTGCATAGGTTCAAGCGGCGGCATGTGGCACTGCGGCTGTTCTACCTGGGCTGGGACTATGATGGCTACGTGCTACAGGAAGACACAGGCCACACGGTGGAAGCTGCACTCTTCGAGGCCCTGGAGCGCACCCGTCTACTGGAGGACCGTACCCAGGCCCACTACCACCGGTGCGGGCGCACCGACAAGGGCGTCTCTGCATTCTCCCAGGTCTGTCGCTTCCTTGTTTCTTGTCTTTTAGCAGTAACTCTATGACATACTGCTGAAACTAGCATTAAAGAAAGCAGCAAATATTTTATGAAAGTTATCACCGAGGAAGACTTGGGATTGTATCGAACTGGACATCTGATTTCTATCAGGACCTGGCTAAAAGTGCTAACTAGGGCTTTAGCTCAGCTAATGCTCCCCCCATCCCACCCTCCTCGAAAGAGCAATGCAGGTTGGTCCCTACTTTAAGACAGTAGAAACTGATTTCAATATGTATATGTAGGGTTTGCTTTATGAAACGTCAAAAGCTGGATCCCTTTTAAGTTGCCTCACTCTACTGAGCTTAGTACGTGCCTATGTGCCTAAAGAGCAGGCTCATTGGCCAGTTGGTGCATCTTGAAATTGTAACAAAATGGGATTACCATCAGATACAAAAGGCGTGGTCTTTTGTGTTTGCTGTACTGTACTCTTTATTTCATCTCTGTCTAACATCTCTTTTTGTGTACGAGTCCCCCCTCCCCCCCCCCCCCCCCTTTTTTTTTTTTTTTGCTGGTACTCCCAGTTTTTCTCTAATTTCAAGATGCACCAACTAGTCCAAGAGCTTGCTCTTTCGCACCACATTTCTCCTCCATAAGGTCTTTACCTGTGCACCTGTTGCTCACGGTCTTTTTCATGAGAATGGAGTAGTGTAATGGATTTAGCAATTAATGGCCTAGAAAAACACCTGTGTTGGGATTAGATGCCGAGAAGGAAGCTGCTCTCCTGCATTATTGGTGATGACTGCAGAGGAACTTGTTTTGATCATGGTCATAAGGCAGCCTTGCTTGGTCATGATTATAGGCAGTTTTGCAAAGTAATTGCATCAAGAATTATTATTTGAATAGTCTTGCTGCTTCAGCTTTCCCAAACACGGCGCCGACAACAAAACCTGCTTTGCTCTGCAGTGCTTTCCACCAATGAAGCTTCATGTTTGCATTGCTAGAGCAATGTGCGTAAGTACCTGGACATATGGTAGCTTTCTTCTAAGGCTGGTAAATAAAGCTGTGTATATATGGTACCTTGGTACAGCTATTTCAGTCTGTTGTTTTTCAAGAAAGTCTGGAAGCTCTGAGTTGACAGTTTGTTCCTTAAGCTAGTAAAGGGAAACTTAGCTCATTATAGTCTGCGCTAAGTAATGAACTTGAGACACAACATGCTGTGTACTAGGTCACCTATTATGTAAAATAAGATGAAGCATATAGTAAATTTTGCATGTGGCAAATGATGGTATGCTCAAAGAGTGCACTTCTTCATTTTGCAGTGCACATATTTTAAACATGTAACTCTATGACTTACCACGAGGTGCACATCATACAAGGTGTGATCGCACTGACTTAGAAAATTCATTTCATGGTCAAACAAGCTTCCTCATTGTCATTTGTCTGCTTGATGAGTATAAGTTCCCTCAGTCGGTCTAACCAGTCTTCTTGCAGTTTTGAAGCAGGCAATGCATTACGACGTGCTAACGTGACCTGTGCACTTGTAAGGTAGTGTATGAAGTTATTGTGGTGAAAGCACAGAGCATGGCACATGGCACTCCATGACAGGAGCAGCGTATTTACAGGGAAGCTGTGGAGCTGAAATGTTTATCCTGCTACCTTGTAAATAAACCACCAAATTTTCTATTTTCTAATAGAACCTCTCCTATATAGTAGTTTACATTTCAAGTCCCTGTTCTGTAACTGAAATAATTTTATGTATTGAATGTACCGGATGTCGAAATAGGCATGACGATTATGCCATGAGGGTTTACTTGTTTGTTGTTCTGTCAAACCTAAATTGTCAGTTTGTAATACAGCTGACTCTATCTCGGACTCAAAGAAAGTAGAAAACTTATGTGGAGTTTTATCTGAGGGCAGCATAATTAGTACAGTTAATATTTATAGAACCAAAGTGCTGGTTGGTTCAAAAATCAGAAGTTTGAATTAAGCAAGTTAGAATTGAGGGGTGACCACCATGTTTTGTTGCTAAGAAATTCGCCTGTCATACTCCTCGAAAGTTTACATACAAGTAACAGCTAATTTTACCCTTCGGTGCATTTGGGAGCTTCCTTGCTTTACTTCAAGGCACTTTATGTTCTGACACACAGTTCTTGATTAAGCTGTGAATGTAATCCTATTCTGGTGTGAAAAGACTCATTAATGGACAGCTGATCATTTAGCTGGCCTCCTTTAATACTATATTGTGGCTTCATGGAGCTCACTGAATATCAGAATGGTATGTATTACTGTTACCTGAATTCTGAAAATGGACAAAATAAGTAGGCTGCAGTCAGCTCTGCTCAATTTGTCCCTTTCTTTTTTTTTTTTTTGCTGAAGGAATCAGGCTTGCTGCTTGTTAATGAAAGTGTGGATTAGATTGATATAATAGTGATTTTGTTATAGTGTTGATCTGAGTGAGACTGTGCTCCAATGGGTTGCTAACCTTATGAGTGGGCCTGCTGGTGTGCAGGTGATCTCCCTTGACTTGCGGACCAACCTAACTGAAGGCACTGGTGTCTTTGCCCAGGAGGGCTACCAGCCAGACCCAAGCACAGGTATGGCCATGCTTGACTTGGCCATGAACACTTTTTTTTTTTTTTTTAATCGTCGCCTGCTTGCTGCTTGAGTGTGGAACACACACGAACTGGAGGGCGAAACAAGGCTCTGTGTTGAAGTCTTACGTTGATGGTGGCAACCAGATGCAGTGTCTTGTGGGAAAGTATGAGCAGGGGTGAAAACGAACGTGAGAGTGAACCTTATAGGATGCCGGACATGCATGTTGTAGTGCAAAAGGCATGACGGGCAAAAAGAAAAAGGAGATACTTTTGCCTGGTGGAATTTAAGCTAGTGGCTTCATGTGTTCTCTATTTCTATGTCGATAGAGGTAAGGATCACATGTCAAGGAAAAGTGAATGTCGATATCATTGGCCATGAGTGAAATATCTGATCAGCCGGTTGGTGTCGTCGTCACGACCACATGACCTCACTTGGGAGGTCATTTCACAACACTCTTATTAGACGTGATGTCAGGCGTGGAGTGAAAGTGATTGAAGTGTGACATAATGTGAATTAAATGTAGCTGCTTGTCTTTTTGTAACTTTATTAAGTAACTAATTTCACTTAGAAATTTCAAGAATTTCAGGTTTGTGGTGGGATTTCAGCCCACGACTTTTGGATTGCAGCCAAGCATTGTACCAACTAGGGAATGCAACACATGCTTGTATGGGTGAGGAACAAATGAAAATTTATATGTATGGCGTGTGGCCTTTTATACAAACTGGTAGTATGTTACGGCTGTATTCTAGTAAGTATGTGCGTAAGAGGAGACCAGAGGCCACTATCGCATCATACCCTTAAGGTGGAGCAGAAATGTTCCCCTAATTCTTTCTGTTGCGCCTTTTGTGCTGTAAAATATTATTGGGGACGAAATTTTCCAGAATTCATCATCAAGAATCAGAGCTCATAGCTCCGTTATTAGCCAATGTCTCTAGACCAGACTTGTTGACATGACAGCTGAGGCATGGGTTCTGTGATGTGAGATAGCGAAATCAACTTATCGCCTAAGAATATGCCACTTGTACGTGAAAATTCCTTTTCTTGTATCCTGGAAGCTTTTGTCTCCGATAGTACTACATATGTAGTACAGAAGGTACACCCGTCCATGTGTCTAACCTCAGCAGCAATACAGACACTGTAAGAGTGGCAAACCCTGTTGCTTTGAAGCTTCAGTAAGATTGTGAATGCTCTTCAGCTGGGTGCACTCCATAGAACGTGCTTATGCTTCACTTGAAATGTAGGGTTCATTGCAACAATGTACTGTGTTGTGGCCATGGCTAAGTGCAAGTCATGATGAGCATGATTACTGAACATTGCAGCCTTTGCTTAGCCCAAAGTATGTCGTGAGCCATTTAAGCAACTGCTAATAAATATTCACTACATTTGCTTGGTCATTGATCGGTGTCAGTGTGGCTTTAGTGGCACGACGAGACTGGGTCCAATTGCGGCTGGTTTGCCTGCTGCTCGTAAAAGGTTCGGCATAATAGTTGCTGGTAACATTTGCTGCTTGAGCGTGTTGCTCGACTGTTAGTGTCCTGTGCAGCGCCCCGGACTCAGGAGTTGGACTATGTGAAGATCCTCAATGGCGTCCTGCCACCGGAGGTCCGCGTGCTGGCCTGGGCACCCGTTGACCAAGACTTCAGTGCTCGGTGGGTGCTACAGCTCCACTGACTGCATTGAAGAACTCTAACGGCAGGTCAGGCTCACCTCCTGGCTGAGTGATGGCACAATTTTCATAACTTGGTAATGAGTGCAGTAACCAAATCGAAACCTTGTAACCAAACCGAAAAAAAAGCACAATTTTTTGTTAACATCCAGGTGTATTTGTGCGTAATTTTTGTGCAAAAGCACAAAAAAGGCCAGTGCAAAACAGAAACGAAATTTAAAAAAAATATATGTTTTATGTGAAGTTGCCTTGCCTCTGTCCATGCTTCCAACATAGGGGAACTTTCAGGACTGGCATCTTACGAGCAACCGTTTGGGCTAAGTGAAATTTCCAGTAACCCAGCACAGGTACCACATGGCATTGGGGTTTCATTATTACAAAGTCAAATGCCACAACATGTTTGCTAACATGGAGCTGTCAAATATGTGCACATCAGTGAGGATAAGTATTCTGGTATTAGGAAACTTCACAATATGTAGGAGTCCTTTGCATAGAGGTTCATTACATCCAGGTGTAACTTATGTGTTGAACTATGCGCTGGGGTAATTTATAATCATGCACTGTGATATCTAACATATCTCACTTTCATTTCCTTTTGTGAGTAAGAGGACAGAAAGGGCCCATGCTTAAGGAAAGGGCCTTAACGCTCTGTCACCTATCGCGATAATTGAGCCTATGTCCTTTTCATGTAAAATTTTATTCTTCTACTTCCCGGCTGTATGAGGAAAATTTTTTCTGCAGTATCATTTGTAGGGCATTCCGCAGTCTTCTTCGAGGCATTACATGGGCTTAAAAGATGCAAATTTTGGCGCATCTTTAATATGCATTTTCTAGGTGCCAATTTGTATTGCGGAGACCAATAATCATGCACTTGCAGGTTTGACTGCCGGCAGCGGACGTACCGGTACTTCTTCCCACAAGGCAACCTGGACATTCCAGTGAGCATTTCTTGGTTATTTTGAGAATTTTTGACAGTGTGGTGTGCCGAGCTGATGCATCAGTTGTCCATGCCTTCTAAGAAAATATTGTGCCATAAAAGATTTCTAATGTGGACTCGGGACAATTGCTTAGCTGCATGCTGTCGTAAGTATACTACTATGAAAGGAATATTGTATTTTTGTGAGAAGCACATGCTCTGTTTCCGTCAGTTATGCATGGACGTAGCCCTTTGCATACTTTGTGTTTTGTTTTGAAACCTAACCGGAACTTTTGAGGGCTTTGTCATCTGGAAGTAGTATATAACATATCTTTTAGCTTCCTATTATGGACTTTGATAAACATATCTTGTCATGACTGCTCATTGCTCAGCTCTTTCCTTTGGTCAGACTGCATCTATATCTTGTAAAAATCATTTTCTGAGATAGAATTTGCTATGGAGGCCTTGATAATTGTTTAACAGATTTTTTAAATTTTTTTTAAAGTGACACTTCATACTTTGTCATAGTGGTGAGCTCTGGATCAGTTTCAGCCACCTGAGGTCCTTTAATTTGCACTGGAATCTCAGTGCATTGGGGTTAATTGCATTTCAGCTTAATGATGGCCACACGGGCTTGTTTAAGCCCTTGAACCCATGTCCAGCATCTGCGCACGTTAGTCACTGAACTACTGTGCAGAGAGTCTTGTTAATCTTATTAATTATACACAGCATGGCTGTGTTGACTTTGTATTGCATTCATAAGTCCACTTTAAGGCATTTACACCGTGTCCCAGATTTCATGTCAAAATTTGGATCTTGTGTTCAGTTGACCATGTACTTGTTAATGCAGTTCCGGGCTGTAGATGCAAAAGCATGTTGTGAGGCCAGAGTCCGCTACTGGGAATTCCATTTAAACATCCCTGATCAGTATTTTTGTCGAATGGTGTGATTATGGTGCGACCTCCCCCTTCCTTGTAGAGGATGCGAGAGGCTGCTGCGCTGTTGGTTGGGGAGCATGACTTCCGGAACCTCTGCAAAATGGATGTGGCCAATGGTGTCACAAACTACAAGCGTTGCATCCTACAAACTGACATCTTCCCCTGGACGCGGCCGCCGGCTGCATCTACTGGGGGAGGAAGCCCTACCATGCAAAGCACAAGGTAACAGAAGAGAGCTTGCAACAAGCAGTTAGATGGAGGCGCAAAGAAAGTATAATGGGCACTGTCCTTTAACGTAACTGTCAGATTTGGCCATGATTGGCCTTCTTCACGCATTATTTGGGCTCGCAAAAATCACGTGACAGAAGCACCAGTACAGTTGGACTGCAGTTGAGTTCTGGTCAGTGTGTATTTCTTCTTCTGACTGCGGAAGCACTGGCAAAACAGGACATGAAAGGATCAGGAAGGTGAGACAGGAATGCGATACTGTGGACGCTCCTGCTCTGTATTTATTCCAGTACCGACATATCGTCCTGGTGGGCATTACAGTAGCGGGGACGAGGCAAACAAAAAAAAGGAACACTTGACAGCGTTGAAGTTACTTATTGAATTAATACAGGCATCAAATACAGCGTCCTGATGGGCATTACAGTGAGGGGTATGAATAGATAGACAAACACTTTATTGCACCAAATTAATAAATAAACACAAGCAGCAAATACGAGCAATCAATCTTTGCACCAAAGTACTAAACACAGGCAACAAACATCGGGAGATCACTCATTGGACACAAAAGGAAAAACCAACCAGCCTACAGATACTGACTAAGCACATTGGAAAACCTTACATGATCAGCAGTTTAAATTATCTCGGGATGCAGCCAGTTCCACTTACTGATAATGCGTGGAAAAAATGAGTTCTTATAGGCAGACGTGCGGGCAAAGATTTTCTTAATCTTTAAGCTCTGACCTCGTTGCTCAGACACTTAACTCAGTGCTTGTAAATAGTATGTACTTTAAGCTAAGGGTGTTTCACTATAGAGTGCATCCCGCAAAAATAAGAGGCGAAATCGTTCACGATGCAAGGAGAGGTCCACCCAATTTGTCCGGCGTTTAATAGCAGAGATGCTGCTGAGAAATTGGTAAGAACTAGTTACAAAACGGGCAGCATAATTCTGAATAGCTTCTAAAGTGTTAATGAGATGCTATTTGGAGAGGTCCCATACAATGCGGGCATATTCAAAGATGGGCCGGACATTGGTTATATATTTAGAGGGTGCTGCAGGGCTTGCTTAAAGTTTCTCTTAATAAAGTTAAGAACGCGACCTTCCTTCTCCTCAAGACTGCTTGAACAAATATGAGAAAGAAGGAAAAAGGGATGCCCTAATGTCACTGGATGTGTCGTTTCTAACTGTCAGTGCTTAAATACCTGGTGCATAAACCTTGCTCTTTCCAAGTTTCTCTGCACATTTCTTGTTTAAGAACCTCTCAATGAGGCTGCTTGCAGCAGTGGTTCTACTGTGGCTCCAAGTTAAGGTTTGAGAGTTTGACTTAATGGTAGTGGAAAACTTGAAATGCGAAAATAATCACGATTTGAAAATTTGAAACACATATTTCTAGAATATGCTGCACAACATGTATGTAAGAAAAACTACTGGGGACTCATTGGTGTGTTTAGTCATGTCACTGAATCAAAGCCTGGTTTTTTTGTGTATGAAAATGGCAGTTGCTAATAATAGGCTGTGGTGTGTGGCATCCTATGTTTGGACTGCGCTGACCATTTGCAGGATGAAGTGAATCAACTGTTTACTTTTTGACGATAGTAGCAGACAAGGCATTGACATCAAATTGATTGAACTCGTAATTTCGTCTCATGGATGATAACCTTTTGATTGCCCAACAAGAAAAGCTTTTAAAAGGCAACTCGAGGTTTGTTTGCTTTTTTAGCATTTTGAGTTGGTAATCAAACAACATCCCTTAGAGTTCCTTCTCATTGAAAACGAAATATAACAGTTTGCAAAATACCGAGAAGTGTTCTAAAAGAACAAAAGTCAGGAATACAAAACTGGATTTCAACAAAGCAATTACTTTGTTATGACAGACCAATCTACAATGTTATAGGTACTCTCACAAAACCTGTTGAGTATGCATTGAATAGCTAAATTGGCGGGTGTAAGTGACAGCGTGTGTCATTACTTTTCTAAACACAAAAACAGAGCGAGAAGTGACAGCTGGTTGCCTAGTGACTTCACATATGACGCAAGGCTGCCTGTGAAAATCTCTTCTAATAAGGTCATGTAAATGTAAAATTTTTATATTTGTTTATGCTGGAATAAAACACAGCCCCGCTGCGAAATTTGATGCACAGGACAGGAAAGCAGTGAAGACTTTACCGAGAAAATTACTCTGTGAAGCATCTGCTGCATTAGCTTTTTATGCACTGAATGATAATTCCTGTGATTGAGATGTCGAATTTCTAGTCGTTCGCTAGTATAGATCTGGTGACACATAAGAGAATTTGCAGCACGGAACGGTGTGTTTGTGGAAATTACTAGACTACACGACAGCGTCATGACAGTGAGGAGTTGCTGACTATGAAGTTAACATGTCAGCAGTGGTTTTATTCCACTCCTCCACTTTATTAAGCTACTGCTGAGTAATTCAGAGGTGTGCCTTGTCGTCCCTGAAGAATCCACTGGGTGACAGTTTCTAATGCAGTGGAACCAGTCCACCACTCCATTGGTTGAATGTGGTGTTGGGGGTGCCTGTTTATTGTGCAGTCAGAATGGCTCCAGTACCTCAGTCGACCATGGAGATGGCTGTGAAGATGGCTATCGGCTTCTCTGCCTGGAGATAGTGGGCCAGGCATTCCTGTGGCATCAAGTGCGTTGCATCGTGGCCGTCCTGTTGCTGGTGGGGCAGCGACTCGAGGAACCTCAGGTGAGCAGACTCTCCTGCTGCAGGTTGACTAATCTGTCTTGAGTTGTTGTAGCGGGGAAAGTGTGTCTGTGGAAGGTCCCACTAGCAAGCCTCAAAGGCAAGATGTGTCCTTATGGTTTGTGCCATTGCAAAATTTCGTTTTAGAGTGTAAAGGCATCACACCATTTTTTGATATACTTGATGGCATGTATGAAATTAAGGGCTTTCTTTTTTTTTTTTTTTCACTCTATAACTGAAACACTACAACTCCTTTCATTTTTTGTAGAACAACCAATCTTTTCAGTGAACATGGTTAAAATGTTGTACAGATTGTGCATTCCTAGCTCAAAGAAAAAAAATGCTTTTTTCTGTCTGTACGTGCTATATGTGCCATGTGTGCTATTTTTGTGCAGGTCATATCAGAACTGTTGGACGTCGTGAAAAACCCCCGGAAGCCACAGTACACCATGGCATCAGGTAAATGAAAGCTTACACTTGTGTTACCTGTGCTTGTGATGGGATGAGGCACGCAGCCTAGAATCAATGGCATAGTCAGGCTTGCACTGTTAGTATTTACAGGGACTTCTATAGTTGGGTACCAAAGTTTAAAAAACTCCTTTGTGAAAAGTACTGACATATTTAAGTGAAAATATTGCTCACAAGGTAGCATACCATGGTATGCTACCTTCTTTGCATTCTTTGAGAAATCATTTAATGTTGGCACTTGCCTCTGTTTTCCCAAATCAACGAGAAAAGCAGCTTTTCATTGATTCCGGAAAAGTGGGGTTAATACCTATACTAAATCACTTTTCAAACAAAGTAGATTGTAATATGCTACTTTGGGAGCGATGTTTTCACACAGATATGTCAGTACTTTTCGTATTGAGGTTTCTTTTGCCTCAAATAGACTATAATAGTTTTTGCAGAGAATATTCTAGAAGTCCAGCACCTAAATACGGAAGTGTCTGTGTAGCTGATAACTGGTGATATTCAATTCCAAAAGACAAGCATTGCAAAGCTGTGATACATGCATACATAATGTCATACAAGTGTGATATATAGTGGCAGGCAAGACAAAGTGGACTCAGAAACAAAATGCTGTTGAGAGGCAGGTGACCCTGGCGGGGCCTTGAAATATTACGTATCGCCTTTCTTTGGAATGCAACAGATAGATGTTCAAATCAGCTTGTGAGGGTAGTTTTACTGTACTGAAATTGTTTTGATAAAGGAATCCTTTTTCTGCTATTTCTGCTGAAGATTACATTTAGGCTAGGGAGGCATTTACTTAGAAAAAAAAGTATATACTCCAAGTACACACCATAAAAATGTGGTGGCACAAACCATGACATATACTTCACAGCGAGATCTGTATAGGATATGGTCATGGGTTCTGTGGTGTAAAACGAAGCAGAAACGAACAGCTAAAGGAAAGTTGCCGTACTAGCCGCACCGCATAATTCCGTTCTCTAATGGTAGGGTCCCGCAACTTTTTTCCTCAATGGTTGTCTCTCATCGAATTAAACGGCAATAGTTGCTAGGAGGTGGCTGTGAATACAACGTAATGGTAACATACACTGACTGAAGGCAGGAAATGATTACGGTGAAGGTAAATTAATTGCATAGTGTAACCGTTGCCATACGTTCACCTCCTGGCTCTGTTCACGGCTGGTATTGCGGCTATTAAGAGTAAAAAAACATCATATTATGCAACCTAATGGGGAACACACCCCAGGAAAGATGTTAGTAATTTATTTGAATGTTGTGAATTCAAAAAAAAGAAAATCGGAAAAAAATTGCTATCAGAGGATACGAATAGATGTTTCAGTGCTGAGATACATAGTGTTAATCCATTGCACCACAGAAGTGACGGGAACGGCTGGCTTTAACCCCATAAGGGCTTTAATACTAAAAAAAAATTCTGTTCCAATATTGCGAAATTTTTTATGTTTTATTTACCATTTGCTGTTGCCTATAGTAATACACCATACATGGTTCCATTTAGGTCTAATATAAGAAGTAAATAAATGCCAGAAAAAATATAGAAAACAATGTCTTGAATAGTCCTGCACACTTGTCCATTCATAGTTCACATCAAACTAGCTTAGATTGCTGTCTGTGTGATAGCGCTCAAAGCGTGGTACCATCGCGAGAGCTGGTCGACGTCTCCTCGTTGCACTCTTGTCGGTATAAACATCATCACTATCTTCTTCGCTTGAAGAATAAAACAATCACTTGCACTGTCATAATCTGATGTATAATGTTATCCTGCATTGGAATGCCACACGGATGATGCCATGTTTGTTTGAAAGTGGGGGAAAGTGTATGAAACACAGAAGACACCTTGCGCCATCTTGTGCGCAAACTATAATTCAGTAAACGCTCAAAATGCAAAACATGTGCTGCCATCTATGTTTTAAATAGAAAAGCACCATATGACGAGTTGAGTGTACAGCGGTGTGAACTGGTGCTCGTGCCATTTCCCTCAACCCCCCTGCACTTAGAGGGCGCCACTTGACAGCATAGCGAACAGTGTGTTTGGCACTGCAAATAGTTATCACTGCATCTCAAGTCCTATAGGTGTAGCAACTGGCTGTCAGATTTTGTTTTCTTCTACAGACGGTTTTTGCACTTTGTCGCTGTATTCATTTGGATCAGTCAGATTGGGAACTTGGTCCTCATGCTCAGCTGGGGAACTTTGAATTTGACGAAGCATTGCTGTAACTGATATTACTGTTGAGTTTACCTGAGGCTCTGCTTTTTGGTTTCCATTCTGGCGCCAGTGTGTATGTGTGTTTGATGTGTGACTGTGGTGTGTGCAGAGCTTCCACTGGTGCTCTATGACTGCCAGTTTGAGGGCCTCGAGTGGCAGCAGGGCCCAGTCGAGGCAGAGGCAGTCGCTACACACCTGCAGGCACTGTGGACACAGGCACGGATCAAGTGGGTCTCTCTCTCTCTCTCCTGTACACTGGAGATGAGATGCTGACACTTTTCAAGTTTCAACTCCTTTCCACCAGGATTCCTAGTGCACTGTTAGTGTAGCAGAGCTGCCAAAAGTACATGTGGACACATTGTGGCTAGTTTTGTTATGGGCATTTTGAAAGATCATGTTTGTACTGTATCATTGTTTGCTACATGAGGCAAATTGTTATGCTTGCTAGATCAAATCAGACCATTCCCAAAGGAGCGCGACCACATGTTGCTATTTGTGCCACTTTCAATGGCATTCTGGACTACAAGGGAACGTTGTCTGCAAAATGACCCGTCAATTTTTAAAATCTTTTGAATGAAGTGTAGATGAGAGCGATGGCCATACTGCTCTGTAAGACACTTGCTCCTAGCATTGCCAGAGTTAATCTGAGTCTACTGTGTCCATCACAACAGCCACTTGACAGTGTAGCTGACACTGGGTAGTAACCATTGTTTGATAGCCTTGACTTTTCTGACCGACAAGGTTTTCTTCATCCTTCGCCTCTTTCCGGCACTTGGTGTCAAAAACAAAATGAAATCAACGTGGCAGTGGTGCAGCACATGCACATTTGAAACTGTGCAGTTTGAATGCAGCAGCAATATGTGCATAAAGCCACTTGTAGCATTAAAAGGGGTACTGGTTACAACCCCCACCGAATCCTTATTCTTTACACAAAAATCAATATTGTGGCTCTCTCCGGATGTGTTGGTGTTTGCCCATAGGAAAAAGATACACCTATCGCTTTCTACATAAATAAAGACTTTATGATCACCGCTAAAGTACTATGGCTTCTGGGATGTGCATCCAAAATTTGGTGCCGATGCATGCAGTTTAATTGAAATGAAATCGGTCAGTGATGGAGGCACCCATATTTATATTTTTGGCTTTTCTAGCCTACAGAAGGTCAGTTTTCGCTGAAAATAAAATTTTTATCTTCAGACTCCTGCATTCTATGAATGCAAGCCAATTACAGTTTGTCCTCATTGACCCTTTAAGCTGAGATTGCAGCTTCAAGTGTTGCACTGCAGCATTTGAAGTTTACAGGTATCGCTGCAGTAGCAGCGGAACCCGCTTGCACGAGTAGTGCACGTGGAAAAATATGCTGTTTTAAATTTACATAGTCCTCAATTCCAGCTTGAAGTGCAGTGGCATCCATTGCATGCAAGTTCCACGCAAGTTGGTTTCACGTGACCCTCGCGCGTTCTTCCTTGCAGGAGTGCCCTGATGGAGAGCATGCTGGCGGGCTTGCCCAACGTCCGGAGCCAGCCTCGCTGCCTGCTGCCATCCGTGGCACGCAGCCACAAGCCCCTTCTGGAGCGGCCCATGTGTGGTACGTGCGGACGTTGATTTCCACATTGTCCTGCCCGAGCCACCTCCTGTATGTGCCCCCACTTCACAGTGAGGGACTCTCTTGCATAACAAAACCATTCTGAAGGCTATGGATGTTCCCCACTTCACAGTGGGGGACATCCATTGCCTTCAGAATGACTTTGTTATGCAAGAGCTCATATGGCATGGATTTTTTTTTTTACTAGGCTTTGAAAGTTCTAACGACTACGAGCAATGTTGTCTGCTATGACGCAAATTGATAGAAGTACAGGTTTTTATGATAGTAGGATACAACTTAAAAAAAGAAAACGAAAAAAAAAAAAGGCAGTTGCTAACTATGGCCGGCGTCTGTATTACTCTGTTGAACAGTAAACAGAATCAGTTCTTGATATTTGACAATACCAAGCAAGCCAGAGGCATTTAAATTCTCGTGCTTTTAATTTGCTGTGATGGTTAGCTGTCGTTATAGAATGGTCGGGTGATGGGCAATCAGAAAAGCCCTAAAAACGGACTACCTACTTTCTCCTGAGAAGGAATTATGTGTGTTGGTTACTGCGGACTTAACTTGTATCAGACTATAGGAGCAGCGTACACGAAATCTGTTAAGCTTCAAGGAGGCATCATAAACATTCAGTGCTGCTTGAGAGCGAGGTCCAAATGTGGCACAGTACAGCGCTTTGTGGCCGCTGCAGATATGAGCGCCCAAGGCAAGTGCCATTATAGTAGCGTTTGTTTTTCAGGCAGCTTGGAAGAGCGCATGGCATCATTTGCCAAGCGACGGAAAATCTGCACAGACGAGCGAGGAGACAGCCAAGAAGACGACATGGTGGAATAAAGCAGTAGGTCCAATAGACTGTTCCCCCCTTCCCAGAGTGGCTCATTAATGCATTGAACCTGGGCTTCCTTCAAATGGAATGCATGTGCAGTGCTTTTTGCTTTCTCAGTAGTAACAGCAGTGCAGTATCTCATTTCAATACGGGGCATTGAGTATTTTCTGGCACTTTGTGCTGAAGACAGACAGACTTGAACCATCTATTTGTTAAAACCGATTCCACTCTGAACCTCACAGGTGGCATTGAACTGTTTGCTAAATTGAGTTTAAAGCTGTGAACGAATGAAAGTGCCCATTTTATTGACTGGGTCAGTGCAGAAGCATTCACAATTCATACAAAGTTGGCTAACTTTTTTGCGGTAATATTGCTAGGAACCACAATCCAAGCGACGGTGGTTGTAGTTCAATAAAGACAAAACACAAAAGGCCGCCCACATACTCTGCAATGTCTTTGGTAAAGAACACCAGGCGATTTAAATTATCCAGCTCTAAATTCAAGATGGTAGACGTATCACGTGAATATCAAGGGCTTGAGTTAGAAATTCCGAAGCTGTGTTCACCATTGTGGTTTGACACCCTAGCAATTCAAGATGACACCATTTTAGTTCACGTGGTGCCACCCAAGATGGCGGCCACCCCATGGCCCTCCTGGGTTAAGTGGTGCCAAAATGGTGACGACCATGTCACATGGTGCCACCCTAGATGGCTGTTTATTGAGTTGTATCAGACTATAGATCTTGTGGTTCCTGAGAAAGGAAGCCAAATATTGCAAAAATTGATAAAACAGACCTTGTAATAATGAGAAAGCTCCATTACAATACTACACGCTCAACAAATGAATGTTGGTGCGATAAATTTGGTTAATTTAATTCTCTTTAACTTTGATAAGTTGAACTAGGAGCACTGTTCTGGCTGACACCAAGTATAAGGTGTCTGACGCTACTTAATTCGGGCACGGGTAGCTTGCACATGGAACATGGTACAGCAGTGCCTGCATAACTCAGTCGTGCGCGCTACGGCAGGCATGACAGCAGTCAGAACTCCGCCACTGCCGGCAAAACTCGCACATGTGATGAAGTCGCATCGCTGTAATGCCTGTACATATTTCTATCTGTTGCATCCAAGAGCTTCCTTCACCCTTTGAGTATGTTGTCTGCCATGTTTCGAGGATGTTTCAGTCCTCAAAACGCGGCGAAGCCATCTGTGAAGAGGCACAACTGCTACTGCGTTGATTGCACCATTAAAGAATGCCACGGAGGCACGTTTTTGGAGCAAATCTTCAACGTGTGCACGAAGCACATGACGAAACTGAAAAATCGTTGCTGTTATGAAGTCTTCATCTCATATGTATAGACAACTACGTTCTAGACATTCATTAGATATAACTAGTGTGATGCAAGCGGTTTATGAGCTGTTTCTAGGCCCATTTGACCATTCAGAATTTGGGATAATTCAAACGTTTTTTTCTTTGTGACCTCATTTTTCTTGGTCCATTTAAGCTGAGTTAACAATTTACTGTATAAAGAGCCACTAGCTAGGTAACAATCACAACAACGATTACTGCTTGTTTTTTTTTTTTTTTCTTTTTGCTGCGTTGCTTTCTAGGCTTTTCTAATCAGGTGTGTGCTTGTTACTACAAATTAAAATCACCTGTCAGCCTCAAACAGCTATTGCTCCTCACAGCCTACTGGTCAAACACCAAATAACAAAAATATCTGCTGGAGTAGTGCTCCCAGCATTAAAAATAAGTGCAACATTTATCCTCGGTATTTTTAAGGTCTGTAATGACCGATGTTCACAACCTTTGCAGCATACTAACAACTGGTGCCACACCCTTAGGTCATCCATGTGTGCTGTTGACAGTGAGTTCTGCAGAATAAGAACTCACCCACTACGTCCCGCGTCGGGAAGCCTTGCCAGAAATAAACAGGATGACAGCCGACATAGGCTATGGCATATATCCACAAAGGTTAACTTCAATAATCATAGGTAACAGATAAGCATATGACATTTTAAAAGAAATATATATAAATAAGTCTTAATAATGAAATTCATTTATGCTGTAAATGTCACAAGTCGTAAATGACATTGCACACTGAACATAACACTGGGCATTGTTGGTCACCACAGAGGCTGCGTAAACTGCCGTTTTGATATAAAAAAAATTGTTTGCTCAAGAATGAGACATTGAAAAAAGATGCTATTCTTAAATTTTAGCTACCCAGTTCCCTTAATTATCAAAGTTTTGATTGCATGGTTTCGTTTTTGTCATGATGTGTAAGGCATCAGTATACATGGATATGGTGTTTGCCTATGGATGCTAAATAATTTATAATAATGTATTCTCTTACGTTTTTGGTTTTAAAAGAGAACAGTGACACTAAAGGTCAATTTAGGTCATGGCACAACTGTTGCTTCATATACTGTCATTTAGGTTTCGGCTACTTGGGTTTGTGGGGATATATGTTCCAAAGCGACTCTGGCTACGAGGGTTACCGCAGCGGAGAGCTGCGGTTATTTCAGTAACCTAGGGTTCTTTAATGTATACTTGCATCGGACAGGCGCCTTGCATTTCAAGGCCGCCACGGCCCTTTCAGCTTTCAAGCAGTCTAGCTTTATCAATGCAGTAAATTTTAATGGGAAAGTCATGAAAGATTGCAGTCTCCTATGATTCATATGACCTAAATTAACCTGTGGTAGAACAGCCACCATGCAGCTGTTGATACCGAGAGTGAAATAGCATGAGGAGAAATTAAACTATGAATAAGAGATTTTAAATGAATACTATGTGGCAATTCGTGTACTATAATAATGTCTTGTACATCATTACAAGAAAGAAAGTATGAGACTGAAATTTCTTGTCCATAGTCCTTTAACCTAGTACAAAAAAAAAAA
This sequence comes from Amblyomma maculatum, assembly GCF_055883805.1. NCBI lineage: Eukaryota > Metazoa > Arthropoda > Arachnida > Ixodida > Ixodidae > Amblyomma > Amblyomma maculatum. The sequence continues at coordinate 80,533 of NW_028146783.1, forward strand.
AAAAGGCCGCCTCTCTTCTATCATAAATAACTATGAAACGGTTTCCCCATGCGGCTGTTGCCATATGCATTATCTGCAACTGCACACAGTAATGTCATCGCAAAGACAACGACATGCTATCGATTCCCACTGCTTTGCAAAAATTTAATTGCACAAATGGGGATGTCGGTAACGGGGGGTTCACGCCCTCTTCTCGTCTGGCCCTCGTGCGGTCTGTATGCAGCCTCACGGGCGACCAGAGGTGCAATGGAGGCAACAGCACAATGCAGTGCTGTGTGGTGCATTTAATTTACTCCAGGCTGACAGAGGGCCGCTCTTCAAGAGTCAGCGTCTCCTTGGGGAACAGCTGCAGCTCCTCCAAGGTCTTGTTTCCATCTAGGTCCGACAGCTGCAGGAACAATGCAGAGCAGATAAAGGAAAGGTTAATAGCGCAACAAAAAGACTCACAAATAGGCACAAATAGACACACAGGACAGGCGTCGACTCTATGGCATATACCCACAAAGGTTAACTTCAATAATCATAGGTAATAGATAAGCATATGATATTTTAAAAGAAATATATATAAATAAGTCTTAATAATGAAATTCATTTATGCTGTAAATGTCACAAGTCGTAAATGACATTGCACACTGAACATAACACTGGGCATTGTTGGTCACCACAGAGGCTGCGTAAACTGCCGTTTTGATATAAAAAATTCTTTCTCGAAACACCACATACAAACTTCTTCAACATCCAAATGCTCCCACAAAGTCAGCAACATATGCATAGCAATTTAGGCCTACCCTGCCTAACAGCATTTAAGAGTCGACCTTCACTACTATACAGCGAGAGAGATGATACTAATACTAATGCACCAACTAGCCCAGCAATCAGTTTTAAATTCAGAGCAGCTCCGTCAGTTTCGCAAACTTGCTCTGCAGGGTTGCTAACGAGAGAGGCGGTGCTCAAGCGGATATAAACACACCGAGCAGCAGCACACACGACGACGTCTGGCAGCTGGGCATGTGCCTGTTAATACAATAAATATGTATAACGGCGCAGATTAACGATGCCACGGTTGCACGTATCATCTGGCTGATTAAGCAACTGATGTTAATCGCTTGCGAGGAAAGGACGCCTTTTTTATTGCAGTCGCAGCTACTAAAGGGTCACTGGCGCCTGATGCGTTTTGTTACGAATGGCTAGAAATCTTGGGAAAGAGAGAAAGAGATGTACTCTGAGGCACTTTTAGTTGTGCCAGGAAAGTTAACTAGCTAAGAGTGCTCACAGTAGTGAGCTTTCAAGGGCCCACAGAGCAGGCAGGCATTGTATGATGCCGGGATGATGAGCAACTTTGTACAAACATAAAAAAAAAAAAAAAGAAGAAGGATGCTAGCACATCACTTTTTTTTTTTTCTGTATTCCTCTCTTCATTTTGCAGCAAACGGGGCACTTTTTAATTTCAAGAAAACAAAAGCGGCCAGTGTGCCCAATTTGTACAAGGCTTTCAGATGGGAGAAAACACACAAATGGGAAGGACAAGGAGAACATGAATTTACCAAAGCATGACCCTGCTGTATAAGGAAGCATGGACAACACTGACAATAATCTCATCACAGATAAGCAAGGACAGATGCTGCAGCTTGTCCTGTGAGCTCAGAAGTGCGGCTTCCCTCATGGACACCATGCTGGCAAAGGCTAACACTGCCCCAGGCGTTTGACAACATTAGATCCATGTTCTTCCGAAACCACAGGCAAGTTTTTTTTTCTCTCCGCCCTTTCGATCCTGGCACCAGGCAAGTTGCAACAGCAGCACAGGGCAGCTTCTGCATCTCTGGACATCATGAAGCACACAAAGTATACCGGGTTCGTTTATCATTATTTAAACCCTATGAGACGCACACCGGTGTGATCTTTGCTGGTGGATTGTAAACAAAGGCGAGCATTATGTATGTGATGGAATGCAGTAATTAAGTAGTTAATTAAAATTAACTAATCAACACTTTAAAAAAATTAACGCTGTCAGCATAAAAGTAGAGTCCAGTTTATAAATTTTTTTCATTGGCAATGTCGTTCGAAATATTTCATTTTTTCAGTTCGTAAAGCTGGCTTGCTGCAATGCACTTTCATAAAATGGTGCTGTTCGCATTTGTAATACAGAAAATCGAAAGCCACCTGTCTATTGTGCCACAGAAAAAGTGAACGTTATTTCCACGATAATACCATGCCCAGCGACACCATTTAATAAATGTGCATTTCAGGAAGCCAGCTTAATGATCTAAAAAAAAAAATGTGTATTTTTGACATTAAGCCCTTCAAGCTGCATTGTCAATAAAGAAAACTTAAAAGCTGCACTCATATTTTCTTCTCATGGCCTTCATTTTCTTAATGTAATTGGCCCCTGAAATCAAAAGTAAAAAGTAAATTAGTTAATTTTAGTTCACCATATCATCACTTAGCTCTATCACATACATAATTTCTGCCACCTGCACAGAGCTCACCGAAGTATGTTTAAAGTAACAATTTGTAAATAGTTGAAAATAAAAACACCTGGTATACAGAAAACAAGCAAACAGGGGAGCTCACATCTCGCCGGGGCCATGCCGAGAGCAGCCGGTAGCGTTGCGAGGGGTATCCACATGATGCCAGGTACAGCAGCAACTGGCTGAGTGGTGACTGGGCCAGGAAGCGCCGGTTTAGCACATCACCCGAGGGTAGCCGCACTCGAAGGTGTGTCACGGCACCCTCGCTGCCGCCATCCTCGGGGGGCTCGGCAGGCACCATTGCTGCTAGGGACTCCAGCATGGCCTGCGTGGGTGTGTGCGTGGCGAGAAACTGTCACCCTTGTGATCGGGATACAAGTCACCCTAGCCGAGGCTCTGATCACATTTCACCTTCCGTTCAAATCCATTTCATTGCCCCAAACGACCAGCAAGATAGCTGCTCTACACGTACACCCATTTTCTCTTCATGATCTGATCAAGCCGCATTTTATCCAATAGCCTATCACTCTCAAGTCATGCGTACCAACAGCCTATTGTTCTAAGGAACACCGAAGACAATTTGAAGTTGTCGTGCACCGATTTGTCACAGCATTATTATGACAAAGACACCACCGTCACTGAAAGTGGAGCTTTTGATAAGAGAGAATGGGCACTAATGAAAAGGTCATATGTGGGTGTCGCCACTGCCAGCTGATTTCATGAGTAAACAATGATGCGTTGACAGTATTTGTTTTTTTGTGGATACTGAAGGCTATGCTACATGTAACACCATTCAGTGAAAAAACCGTGATCACGGAATCCTTTAGTGTAGCCACTGTGATTTTGTATAGAGTAAGGTGTAAAGTATAAAATGCATTTTTCTCCGCGATAAATCAGTGCTTTGCTGCTAGCCACAAGGGGTCATAGAACAGAATGTGGCAAAGGACAATAACTGGATTGAAATGCCCTCTGTGTCCCTTTCAGTGAGTGAATAAACTCTTTGGGATGGAAGAAGTTTAGGTACCTTCAGTACTGCCTGCGCAGTTACCAGAGACAGACAGGGGAAAAAGGAAGAGAAAACCTAGGGAAGCCAGTAGGTGTGATGCTGACCTTTTGGAGTTCCTCCTGGTGGAGCTTCTCGTCCCGCTGGAGCGCCCTCTGTCGCTCAGCTTCAGACTCCCGCTCCAGCAACTCCTGCTCCGCCTGCTGACGCTGCTTATCCTGGACACAAACATGCAAGACGCTCGTTTCGCGACAGGCCATGCAGCTTGCAAAATGCTGTACATTGCTCTCTTCAACACCAGTGCAAAGAACAAAAATGTTGGGCAATCCCTGAATATTTCTCTCGAGATTAGGACACATTGGAACATCACAAATGGAGCGCTTCACAAAGTGGGCAGGTATCTGCACAGCAAGTCACCAAGTAAGAATAGGATTGGCCTAGTTTTATGAGATATTGTTTTCAAAGGAAACCAATGATTACAAAACAAAGTGCCTTCTTTTAATAATTTCGTACCTAAATCTCGTTTGGATATAACATGGTGCAGTCGCCAGTATGGTGAGGGAATTGCGACACAGTGGGGAGAACACTGTGGCATCTGACAGGCTACAAGATCTTGCTACACTTTGAAACTCAAAGCATTACGTAGCTTATCAGTAAATAATTAAGCCCCATCCTGAGCCAGTCATGGAAACGCTACACCAGAAAATCTGGGTCCTAATCTCATGTCCCAACTGGCCCAGACATGCTAACAATGGATATTCAGACAGGCTACTCACTTTTTCCTGGTCAGCCCTGAGTGACTCAACGTACGCTGCATCCTGCTCCCGTCGGACCTGTTCTCGGGCTTCCCGCATTTGCTGCAAGGGCAAGAGGATAAAACCCTTTTTAAATGCTGCAGTGGCACAACAGCTAGACGACACCAGTGGGATAAAACACAGCTAGTAGGTCAAGGGTTTCTTTCTCACATGCCAGACAAGTACAGTCTTTGTCAAAAGTATACGGCCCAAGGATTTTTGTTCTAAGCCCAGCAATGAGGCTCGGAAAAGCAACTCTAGCGTTTGAAATCTCGTAGATGACAAATCTCGCCCTCATTCTCTTCTAGCTTACATTTATATTCCAGTATTGCTGCCAGCAGCCGCGTTACAGTGCTAAGAAGTGAAACTCTTGGGCCGTATACTTTTGACAAAGACTGTACCTAACCCCAAAAGGCATGCAGCAGTGGAAAGCTCCTGTTTAACTTCAAACACCTAGAGTTTCTACTTTCTGCCACCATGGATGTGCAGCAAGTGAAGCTAGTGTTCAATTACACTCGGCAGCTGACAATCTACAGCAAAATAGCCATTGCTGCGTAGTTCGAACACATTTGGAAAATGCGGCTCGGATAGTGCATCAGCGGCACAAGCTCCATTTTCTACTGGACACCCAGCCAGAAATCTGCAAGCATGGAGCATCAGTTAAGGAGTGTTATTTGCCAGTTAAAGTTTCCAATCGTTGGTTCTATTTCTACCAGCTACATCGCTTCACGATTATTATGCCTTAATTTCACTACAATGCAACTGAGTGGAATTATGTGACTGCTACCGTTGACAGCTGTCCTCTTGTCAAGACGTTTACTATATGCACTGCTCTCACTCAGTTCGGTAATATGCTGGCAACGTGCACATCGACACATACATGCCAACTGGGAGAGACAAGCTCACCTCTTCCCGGCTTTCGTTGGCCATCTCGCTGGTGAACACTTCGACCACTTGCATGAGCCTGGTCATGAGATCATCTAGTTCCACCGTGCCTGGAGGAGAAGCAAGGCAGGGAAAGCTCAACACTGGACTGCGCACACATGAACTTTGAGTCCACATTTCAGAGCCCTGGTCAACCCTGCAGAGAGGACAGCTAGCCCTAGCTGGCGAGAATAGTTCTTCGCCACAAGCCATCGAAAGGGGTAGAAGCAGAAATCAAGTATTACTGCATTTTAATCACAGACTTCAGAAATATAATATGTAAGGCAATGTCAACAAAAGCAAGCCAAATGGTGCTCTTTTGAAACCACTCCTCATGAAAATGAAGGCACGGCCGGACACGTTGCTCAAAAAATTACCGCCTACCACCAACCTTTCATCCTCATTATCCCTATTTGTCACTAGTACTCCTCCTCCTTTACGGTGCTGAGAAAAAGGGAAAATAAAAGAGGGAAAGCAAAAATAAAAACTGCCTCCCCTTCACAGCACGCTCTAAATAGAACAGGCAGAGGGTGTACACTAAAATCTCCATGCGATAAAACAACCACTGCCAGCATCCAGCAAACAGGGTCCGGAGGCTAGCTGGATAATGGCGCATTCAAGTCCTCTGATCGTGAACTTCTGGCTCATTTGTCACGTAAGGCTCCTGAAAAGTGGTAGTCTGCTTGCGTGAATAAAGAGCGAGCTTCTCCCTAAAGTTAGCATGCCACATAGCTTCAGTGTATGAAGTGTAACAAATATGACCAGACTTGTACAAATGTGGAGTTTTCAGTTTCAAGCAAACAGTGATTCTCTTGAAATAATTTCAAATTGAGTACTTATTTCAAATACTTCTGGCACACAAGGATGTCGCAAGAACAGTGCAATGAGGCTTTTCTGCACTCGTTGAAGATACCTGGACCTTTTGCAAATCACTGTAGCTAGATGCCATTAGGTCTTGCAACCCCAGCTAGGCCTTGCAAACAGCAGCCTGCGCTTACACTTCCATATGGCCTCGCAGACCAAGGAATCCTGGTGATATCCAGCCCTGGATGTCCAATTCTTTGCCTGTCCTGGCACCAGCTGATTGAGCACAGGTGCGCGCTGCTAGCCAGGCAGCCACAACCCTTGTCTTCTTCCTTCTCTTCCGTTGCCCCACACATAGTGTTTTGCACTTCTTCTTTCTCTACCAGTGTTTCAAAGTCCTCCTCCTTTTCATGAGACCTTTCCTGGGGACTCATGCGATTATTTTTATTTCATAAACCTTTCAGATGCCCTTTCGTACCTTTTCTTTTTTGTAGCAAGAGCTACATTAACCACAGTCTTGCCATTTCATCGTGTCTATCCGTGAGAAGAAGAAGAAGACAGATAACTCTGTAGTTGGTAGAGCCGAACGCCAACAGTGAGTTGCTTGGACAGAAGGTTCGTTCTAATGTTGTGACAGCGGTGTGCTCCGGAGTTCGACGTAGAGAGGATGTCATACCGCTAGAAGTCTTCTACACCCGAATGAGAATGGTCAACGACGAGAGGCAACGGGTGCTCATACGTGAAGTGATTTCCCTATGGCATAAATAAAGCTGAAACCATAGAGTAAACTACTATGTGCAAAAGCCATGTCTTTACTTTCAAGCCGAACCTAAACGTAGCCACGCAGATTTTTTTTCTTTTCATGAGGAATATGAAGCAGCAATGAAAAGGAAATCAGAAGTAAGAATGCATCTGTAGATGGCAACACTGCCCTGAATGGTTGCGCTTTGCCACAGCAATTGGTGGACTGTTCCAAGATGTACTTGTAACCACAGTGGAACTTTGATAATTCTGCGTCATGCAAGTGTGTGTCGTCAGCTGCCAGCAGGCAGCATGCCCGTAACTCCACCTCACGCCACAGTATGCTGCTTATCACCGTGACATCATCACGGAAAGTATAAAAATGATGCAATGAAAATAAAACCAGCTTTTTGTGCTTGTGTTACCGAGCCATTCACTCAAAAACATCAGATAATATCAAAAAGTGCGATGCAAATTTCTAACAATATGAATTCGTAAGATACCTCAGATGAATTGCATTAAGCACAATCTGCACATTTTTAAACGCTCCAAACACCCTTCCGCACCGCTTTGGATGATGACATGTGACCGTCGGCATAACGTCTAGTCAAGTTGAATAAAAGAGTTACACGCACTCAGTTTTGGATGATGACATGTGACCGTCGGCATAACGTCTAGTCAAGTTGAATAAAAGAGTTACACGCACTCAGTTTTTAGCTCAGTACCCTTGTGTCAACAATATATAGATATTGCGAGGGCGGTGCCAGAACTTTCGCCTCTTTCACCTGTACATACACAGCATCATCATCATTCATCAGTGTTCGCAAGATCACGCGCAGCGTTCCAGACTGTGGCTGGAATAAAGACGTTTGTTCGAGTGGTGGCTCGCAATATATATTGCTATTAGCAACACACATCATTGAAAAACACATTACACTTATCTTTTTAACGAGCTAGAAATTAGACGCTCAAGCTTCACTTTAAGATTAAGTTTGTTTTTGGCGAAAGGAAGACACACTTCTAACTTTTCGATGGGCACCTGCGCTTGTCAGAGGTGCATACGTCATTAGTTCAGATCCCTATTGCAAACTAGCGTCCCACTTGATTAGATGATGGATATTAAATGGGAAGCAAAACAATATGACACCATCCTGAATACTGCAGGAACGTCACAATTTCAAAATGAAACCATATGCATGTTTTTTCCAACATTGTTTTCCACAATTTGGGTTATGGCAACGGCGAAAGCTTTTTGACCGAACGAGCTGTATGCGCTTCGTGTAAAACTTGTCTCTCTATCGCAAGCAAGAGGAGTACAGAGGTCATGCAAACAATGTTATGAAAATCGCCAGTGGTCAGGTAAATGTGAGACCCATGCCTGAACATCCCAAGCGGACACATTGCCTACGAAGGATACTTCAGTGGAGAGATCCAAGTTAACGTTGCCCACGTAGGGTTCTTAAACATGGGCTGAGATTGCCCAGCACACGGGTGCTTTTGCGTTTACTTCACCTCGACCAGAATGTGGATGCTGCGGTTGGGATTCAGTCCTGCGAATTTGGAATCAGCAGCCCAATCAATGCCAAAGCCACTTAGCCACCCAGGCATATGACACACGGCATCCAAATGATGACATGACAGGCGAAATGTGCCAAAGACGAATACTTGGAATGGCAATTACATGACTGGAAATGTGGAAAAACCAACTGGCTAGCATGAGATAATGGCTACACTGAGATGCAGCCCACGTGGTAACCCTACGCGGGATCAATCAAGAGCGCTTTTTCCAGGAGCCTTTGCTCTGTTTGCCAAGGAAAGCTTAGCGCCAAGCGCAAGGCTTGGAATGGTCACAACGTCGCACCCGTGAGGAGTAGAGCCCTGTGTGGGGCGCCAGTCTTTCCCCCTCAACTGCCTCCTCCTAGTCACAATAAACTGACAGATGGTTTTCGAATACTACTACAGCAACAATGTTCCCTCGCTTAACTGCACACTTCATTACTCCTGGTGGTATATGGCTTCGTCCAAGTACATACAAGAGAGGGGAAAAGATGCAGACAGATACCGAGCACCTGCATTGCAACTGCTGGAGAGTATCTCCAAAAGCTCACTGGCCCACTGACATTGACCCACGAAAGTCACGCTCAAAAAATGATACAGTGATGGCTTTGGCTGATAGGTCAAGCGTACTGAAAGGCATGCATGCATGCCTAAACCGATTCACCGCTCACCAGGGATGAGCGAGAGCACTTCGAGGGAGCCACGCATTCTCGACAGCACCACCAATGCCGGGAGGCAGTCGAGGGCACTGCTGCGGACCGCACTCACGGCACCGGCCCCTAGCGACCTGCTTATGGACTCCAGGAACCTGCACAACGAGCGACCAGCACTGGGTCATGGGACTTGACCTCAAGGAAGTGCAGTGTGACCAGCACAATCTGGGGTACCACAGGTTTTTATACAAGCATGCGCAGTAACACCTAGTGAATGCCACCAGTGGTGGCATTCACTAGTAACACCTCACTCACCAGTGGTGGTAAAGGTGGTGATTGGGAGGGATTCGATAAACAATACTTTTTTTTATTGAACTGCTGAAAATTGTTACGCCTTGCAGGATACCATCAAGTGCAATGGATTCTAAGTTCTTGTGAACTTGTCATGTTTACAAAATCGGCTTGGCAATGAGGGGTAAAGCGTTTTCCATTTGCCTTTCAGTGCAATTCTCACAGCTGGCTTTGATATCTCACACTAAAAAGGGGATCTGAATAGAATCCTGAACACGACAGGAGAGATATGCAGAGAGACAAACAGCTTACAAAAAAGAATGTGAAAGATCTGCGCATGCTCACTACCATAGTGTGAGAGCACAGTATGACATGCATAAAGGAGAAGCAGGTGGTTTGCATAATGAATAAATTGAAGTAATATGAAAAGAAAGAAGACTAGCAGCTAAAATGCCATGTCACATGTGTCAGCTGCCGTGTCCCTTGGCTGCAAGATACTGCAACTGAAAAGCAAGAGATGATAAGAAAAGGAAATCCACTCCTTACTTTTCAATTTCTGATGGCGGCACAAGGCCTTCTGCTAGGATTCATTGATATAATGTCGTAAAGCTCCCATAAAGCCCACATACAACCCTACATAGACGTCTTCACTGTTTCGCAGTTAGGAGGCCAGCTCAATAGCATCTCACCAGCAATATTTCAGCGAAGGGGTCATGGCTTGTTTAAAATATCAGCAACTGGGCACATGACAAACCTGCACCTCTAATGCAGAGTTTTTGTAACAGGGATGACTAACGTGACCTGGCTCTCCGTGCAGTGTGACAAGCGAAGGTAAAGTGACCCACCTGTCCCGGTTGGAGGGCAGCGTGAGGTCCCAGGGCCAGAGGAGGAAGTTGAGTGCCAGGTAGGAGACCACCGCCTCGGAGCACAGCAGCTGCCCGCAGAAGAGGCCCGCACCCTGCTCCTGGTGCAGGTACAGCACCAGCGGCCGTCGCTGCACCAAGAAAACCTTATTCGCACCAAAAGTACATCTGTTTACCTCTCTCCTAGCAGTACTAACTCCCAGTGGTACTCAGTCAGTAGAGAAAAAAAAAAGCAGCCTAGCATTTCTGAGCACAAGGCACACTGGTCATTCAGTGCAGCCAAGAATGCCTACATCTGTACAACCGTCATCGTGAAAGTTCAAGAGCATCAATAGAAAAAAGGTTCTCAAAAATCAAGCTTTATGTAGCATCTATTTGTCACGATGGCTTAAAAAGCATGTCTTGAAAAATATGAAGTTTCAAGTGAGCACACCTTGAAAGGCCCAGGATAGCATCAAAAACAGGCTAATCTAAGCCCTTGACTCTTACCTCTCGAATGGGCTTGTAACAAGACGCCTCAATAGCCTGCGCCAGGGTACCTTGGAAGAAGGCCGGTGCACATTCTCCATACCTGCGCAGTGAGTAATGCCGATGAACTCTCAACAAACCAGGGATGCTCCAGAATTTTGATGATCGCAGGGAAAATAATTTGCACATGGTAGAAAAATGCCTGCCACCACATGTACAAGTGTAGCACAATACATGGCTCCAAAACAACTGTGGGCCCCTCACTCCAATGAGAGCACAGGGAGCAAGGGATAGTCTATGCACTAACCAAAGAGCAAGGACAGAGCACACTTTCAAACACCATAAAGCATCTCTATGCCTGAAGCCTGCATTTCTAAGGACAAGGCTCCTAAATTCACCAGTGCAGCACTGTGATGACTTCTAGTCTACAAGAGCCCCACTGAAAAGACACATTTGTGCCAACAGAAAGTATTCAATTGCCTTTCTGGGACTGGTTGCAATCTTTCCACAACACAACACCTTTGAGCAAGCATCTACTCACAACAGTTTGGAAAATAGCAAGACTGCTCGCCAGAACACAAGTATGTGCACAAGTGCACAAGAACACAAGTACAAGGACGTGCCAACTTACCGTCGTACAAATGCCCGTGAAAAGTGAGTCACAGCTTCTGCTTCGTCCACGATGCCTTCGGGCACTGCACAAGAAAAGAGGAAAAAAAAAAAACAGTTCAACTACGCCATGCCAGTTTACAGCAGAGACTTTTTGCAGTTTGGACGATTCAACTGACCCTTCCACCCTTTTACGACTCGACCTCATTGCTGACGTGAATAAGGCAATTAGAACTGCCAGTATAAGTTCTACTTGTGGGCACAGCACAACTGCCGTCACCGGCATCCTCATGATGCACCATGCTGGGTACACAAGAGCAAAGGACAAAAGAAGCAGGAATGATAGCCGCATGGTGAAACAGTGCAAGGAACAACAACAAAAGGAACGAACACAAGACACACATGAGCACTGCTTTATCATCGTTCATAAGACTTTTTTCATTATGCATTACCAACTAGCCCTTCACCTCACTTTCGTGAGGTCTAAAAGAAAGGAAAGATGCAATAAACGTCCAGAAACAAGCGAGACAAGGGTTCAATAACAATCCTACATGCGCTTGTGGCAAAAGTAAAAAACTAGAGAAAGGCAGTGGCACACAAACAGACTGCACCAAGCGCCACTCACTTAGGGGTGTTGTGGTGTCGTCAGATGCAATTAGGCACTCGTTGGCGTCCTCAAACTCGTCGGCATTACTGCTGTCGCTCGACACCAGCTCCGCCTGCAGCATTCAATCGAACATGCTGTTCACTGATGTAACAGCACAAGCCAAAGAAACACCACAGGCAAAAGAGCCAACATCTCGGCAAGCATTTCCTACTAAACGAGGCAAGAACACTAAATTTTTGTTGCACATTCTATCTTCGGTGCGGTGTGCAAAGCGTGGGTACATGTGGATCACGGCATGAAACTGCCCTTTGCTCGATCAACAATCTATAAACGGACTGCCTCGATGTGGTTTCAGTTCAGCTTCAGCAGCTCAACAGTGAGTATGACATAATACAGAAGAACCCTGCCACAGTAAACTCGGATATAGTGAAAAGTTGGATATAGTAAAGTGAAACTGAAGTCCCAGTTCATTTTCCATATATGATTGTACATTCTTTTTTTGTTTATAGTAAAGACATCTTTAATAAAAATCTGGTTATGGCAAAGTGCATCTGACTGCGATGACATACTTCCAATGAAATGACACTGCAGCACGTGTGCAACATGGAATCACAAGGCAAATTTTCCTTTTTTCGAAGAAAAGCCAATAACGTTAAAATGCAGTTTTTTTTTTTTTAGATGGCTTTGCCACCATGCTGACCAGCTTAAAGGAGAAGCCAGCTTTACGGGAGTCTTAAAGTCACGAGGCAAAGCATGCAGCACAGAAGACGATGACACTGTGTTCATGCAAAGCTTTGTTTTTTCACAAAAAATCAAACTTGAGCTGTACTCATACTTTCATAGGATGTAAACATAAAATCAGGTAACTAAAAAAAAACTGCATAAAAAAACGATAGGAGAAGGCTGGAAGGTATTACAGAGCATTTCTTTTATAAACCAGCAAGAAGTGTTTAGTAAGTAGCCATCTAATTACCAGACAGCATCTTCAGGTTCCCATCATCGCCAACAACTAACATACTCCCTTATTACAAATCTACTCCATCTTGGAGGATTCCCCTAAATATTCAATCAACGTAGTAAATATTTTTGCCAGTCTGAGTGACTTCAAAACTACCACTCCAGTTTAGTCAATGTATGCTATGCTGAAAACTTGCTAACAGTTCAGGCCGGCCATAGCTGCTCGAGAAAAAAAAAAAAAGCGAGGTCCCCACCGTGGCAGTGTTCGCACCCGCAGTGCTCTCCACAGTCAGCCAGTGTTCGTCGAGTCCACCCAGGGCTAGAGAGAGCGCCGACTGCATCAGGGTGACAAAAAGGAAGGGAGAGGGGACAGGAGATCTGGTAAGCTTTCACAGTTAAAAACATGTTCACATAACACTGACACCAAGTGGGGTTGAAACTAAACTCATTTGGTGCTTACACCAGGAAGTATTATCAGGATAGGCGATAAAAGACTTGCCAGTGACTGCCTTCAACTGCGGCAATAAAGTAGAAATGCAACTTCCTTTCAACTTTGTTTCTTTGCACCATGTATGACTAGTGAGATGCTGCTTCTGGCCAGGTGTTAAAGTCAAGATAGAAGAAAATGAAGAAAAAGAATACCATGCAGGCTTGCAGGAATACCAACCCAAGGCTGTTGAAAACAGAAACACACCTAACGCGAGACATAAATCTCTGCATCCTGTTGATTATGTTGCTGGCAGTTGCTGCGAGAAAATCTCTGGGATGCTGGAGCGCTTCTGGAAGCATCCTCCAGTGTCTTCCTTCCTGCTTTTGCCATAGTGATCTCTCATGAAACAAGAACATGACAGCCTCTGCTGGTTGGTTTACCCTTGACGCACATGTTTCTGTGTACAGGCAGTGTGTCTAGGAACAATTAAAAAAAACAAAAAACGAGTGCTGCTTTGGCACCACTTCACCAAAACATGGCACAGAGTTCCTGAGCAGCCCTGGGGAATAATGTGACGTCTAGTGCGCTTTTAAGGCTGCCAGCATCAAGCAATTCCCGGGTGCAAGCCTTTCCTCCCACGGCTGCTCTGGGCCGAGTGCCCATTTATCCTGGCTCGGGATGCCGGAAGAAACCCCATGACTGGACTCACCTCGTCACGTGGCGGCGTCCCCAGAGGCCAGCCTCTCCATCGTTGATGCCGCACGGGAATGGACGTTAGATCGCTCACATCTTGTTTCAGCTGCGGAGGGGAGGAAAATAGTTTCAATAGTACTCTCAAAGAAAAAGAAAAAGGAAGAAAAAAGAAAAGGCTACAGGTGCACAACCTTAAGCAAGAGCATTTATACAGCTGGAAATAATGCAACTGCCAATCCCCATATGCAGATATTTAACACAACCCTTCAAACACACTGAACGCCTATCAGCAACTGGAATTAACTACAATGCATAAGGGTTATACCGGATGTCCAAGCTAACTTTAGCCAAGGGTTAAAAAATAAAACATTTGAGATAGGCCATAGAAACCACTTGTATACAGCTGCCAGCCATCTGGTGCACCACAGGCAACTTTCTCATTTTGCAATTAACTAATTAGTAATTAAGATAATGTTTTTTTATTTACTAAGTATTGCCTTTAGACAATAAATGGGATCTGAAAAATTGGAGGGCACCTTCTGAAACTACTATTCAATTTATTTCAGATAAACAAAGCCTTACATGTATTGTTTCTCCAAGCTCTAAAGAAAGCCCGCGAAATAGTACAAAAATATATCACGTGACTAAAGCTTTTGCCCGCCACAATCGTGGTGCTCTCAATCGTGGTTTGAGTGAACGAGATTAGCTGCGGCCGTGACTCAACAGCCGAGTCCCAGCGGTAGGCTGATATGTTAGCGACGGTTGCAGTGAGACTTGCACCGTCACATGCGCAGACAGCCTGAAACGGACGAAGAAACCACCGCAGACATATCAGTCTGCCGCTGCAACGGTGGCGTAGAGCCAAGGCCACAGCTCAGAAGCTTTCTTTAAAGCTTAGAAAAATGATACATGTGATGCTTTCTTTGTCGGAAATAAATGAAAGGGGGGTTTAGAAGGTGTTCTCAAACTTTGCTAATCCATTTATTGTCTAAAAGGCAATAGTTAGTAAATTAGAAAAATCACCTTAATTATTAATTCATTGTAAAAGAAATCGCCTCTGGTACGCCAGATGGCTGGCAGCTGTAAACAAGTGGTTTCTCTGGCCCACCTTAAATATTTCATTTTTAACCCTTGGCTAAAGTTAGCTTAGACACCCTGTGTATGAACCTGCTGTATTTATATGCAGATAAAAAAATTACAGGATCGCACTTAATTTCATTTCGCTTAAGAGCTTAATGGCAAAAGCCTTTCCTCATTCTACCTCTATACTGCGTGCTTGTGTACTAGTTATAATTTCATTTCTTTCTTTTCTTTGCTTTCGTCATCGGCATCTCAGGCCCCCTTTCCTCGACATGCGAGACTGAACTGACTTGCAAGCGGCCCTACGGTGCTTTTTATAGGGACTACGCCTAACTAGCCGAACGGGGAAATTATGTCGACGTCAGAACCTATTTCAATGTCCTGACCGGGAAAAGTATTTCGACGTCAGAACCTATTAGTAAGATATCTTGCAGACACACCTCGTGAAATCTTGCAAACACATTTTGCAAACGTGGGATTTTCACCATGAGCCTAGAAGGAGTTTTACCTTTAAAAAATGCAAATATGGCACCAAGATCATCACAAGAAAGAGCAGCAAAACAGCCTCATAAAAAAATTCAGGAGGCCAGTAGATGTAAGCAGTGACTGTTAAAAGCGATTGACATCGGACATAGTCAAACACGGTAAACCCTTGTTTGCTTGAATTCACACATCTTGAAATATCAGTCAAGAAGAATATCTTTCATGTGAGCTTTCCATGTGGTAAACACATAGGTGCCTAAACTTCAGGAGTTAAAAACCGAATTTCACACAAAAGTGCTTATTACATCACTTCAGAGTTCAGGGTTATCGTTTTACTGAAGAAAATTATTTTCTCAACATTGACTTTTGAGCCATCCTACAATGCCGAATACTATGCAAATGCACTACCTATTGTGTAAAAAAAAAAAAAAAAAAGAAAAAAAAAGCTGCAAATATTTGGTGTCGACTTTAACATGACACTTGTCATTATGTACAGTGATTTTATCATGGCAATGCATAAAATCTTGTCCGCTCTTCTTGAGAAATTGCGATGTAGCGGATAGGATTTAATCGGCCCACTGCTTCCAATGATGGGTGGCCCTTTCTGAAGACAAGCAACACACACAAATAAAAACAAAATGACCAATGATTACCTAGGAAAGCTTTAGAGCCTCTTCCTCCTATAAGCCTTTGTACAATAAACTTTTTGAGTTACCACAAAAAATGCGGTGCCCTATAAGTGACGACACTGTGAATCAGCGAGCGACAAGCTTCTTCGGCATCTCTTATAGCCCGAATCGCTTTGGAATGTTAAACTCCATAAAGCAAAGCAAACCAAACAAAGCCTTCTGTGCTCACCTCTAGAATGGTTTTGGAGCCAGGGAAGTTGATGGAGTACTCGTTTCCAGAAGTGTCATCTTGGATGTGAAGTCGCACTTGGTTTCTGGACACAACAGGGCAGAGTCTTGTCAAATCCCTCTGCTATACTCCCAATTTACAAGCTATGCAAAAGTTTATCAGCAAAACATTACACGACATTACTTTGATACCTTTCAGCTTAGGACTGCACTTCACTGTTATACAAATGCATTGTTGACAATTAAGTATGATATCTTCCATAATGCCCTTCATGTCAAGCTGTGGTCCATATATACAGTGCCTTTTCCATGCTAGAATGTCTGGGTTAGACAAAGTCTTATAGAAACTGTTACACTCTTGTATGCTCAGAAGGATGCACATATTGCAGCTTATTAACCTAACCAGTGCTGTTTCCGACATTTATGCAAATTCAAAAGTGATGGGCATAAAAATGCAAAGACAAAAAAAAAAAAAAAGGTTTATTACTATATTGCTGTAGTGAACAAATAGCAAGTCTGAGGTCTTTGGTCTCTTCCTGAAAAGTAGGTTTGAAATCAATAACAATGTAGTGCACTGCAAAAGTGTGAAAAATAAAAAAGAGCAGAAAACTTTTGCTAAAAAAAAAAAGAATAGAAAAAGCAGAAAGGAAGAAGCACGAGTTGAAAAGTCAGCACCAGAAAACTTTTCCTCTTTGTGCTTCTCAGTTGCAGTTCCTATGTACGTAGGCAGCTTAGTTGTCACCTTTGCAGATTCCACTGTAGTACTTGGTAGTTCATACTTAATTTTGACTGTCCCTTCTGTAGCACGCAAGTCCTGGTAACAAGGAAGTTGTAGGCGAACACAAGGCCAACAATAACGCCTCTCGCACACAAGAAGCAGTGAGATGTTTTAACAGCTTCGATGTTCACATCCCAGTTAGCAAGGCAAGCCCAACAGTCGTGCAGGTCACCCTCAAACATTGGTTATTCAGCGCTTCCAGAAGAACCAACAACTAAGAGCAAAACATTATAACGGACACTTAAGCTCCACCTTTAAGGGTATATAGCGCGATAGCGTACACAACCACCCGACATATAAAGCCTCGCTTTAACCAAGACGTATGAACGTGCCTGCATGCTTGACTCAGCATCCAAGAGTACTGGAAGGTAGATTCTTATTCCAGAGTAACCAGAGTTGACAGCTCGTCCTAACTTTCTAATATCATGTGGTCTCGTAGTGTTGCACAAATCATCAAAGAATCAGCGCTTGGCCATGCCAACTGCCAGTTACCGGCGCCATGTCCATGATCTTTCACTCACAACACCGATATCTTCTGGGTAACAAGGCTTTTAACACTATCCCATTAAAACTTAGCAAGCGCAATGTTTGGCTGCAATACACGGATTCCACCATTCTCGCTGCATGCACACATGTGGTGCCTGCGGGTGCAGTAGTGCCAATATTATTTTTCCTGCACTGCTGATTTGCGTGTGCTGTAAGCGTAGCGCGACTGCAGCAGCAAGCACCAGAAATGTGGCGCTCACCCTCTGCTGGTTGCACCGGGTTCTGGGTAAGGGGAGGTGGTCCTTAGTAGCAAGCTCCCGCCAGGTGCCAACTCTGAGGCCACGAAAGGTGTCTGCGAGGGACCAGACAGGCAGAAACATGACATAAACACCACAACCTGCACAAACTCATTAAAGTAGACTGGATAAGCAACACACAGCTCACGCACGAATGAGCCGGCTAGTCCGTAACTGACAAGAGAACTTGCGCAGCTCTCGCAGGCCTACACCATGCATGCAGAATAGACATAGATGGGTCACCTTCTTGGATGTTCATTCACAAGCATACAAAAAGATGGCACGTGTAAGCTCTTCATGCCTTCTTTAGCGTGTACGTGTGTGCTAATTGTGCACTGAAAATCACTGCTCACCTGGCCAAACAGCACACGGTTTAAGGGAAACGCAAAAGAGTTGCACATACGGAGCAAATGCAGCTAGAATGACATGTGCAGGGCAAGCAGGCACTCGGCAAGCATCGTCGTCATGGTGCAAGAGAGGTGGCTGCTCTACTCAAGATGGAAAGGCAACCTCGCATCACTCAGCACCATCTGCTTGTCCTCAGCAGCACTTACACTGCAGTGCATGTCAGATTGTACGTTTTGAGTGCATCTGAAAAGGTACGCACCATAGCCCAAGAACTAGCCCCCCATGCCCAAGCATATTTCATGCCGTGAGCATCTTGAAAACAGCGCAAAAAAGGAGGAGGATACAGAAAGACGAACCAAAGCACTTTGTTGCGTCTGCGACCTTCGTCCCTTTGCACTGCGTTTTCAAGATTCTCAAGCAGCTAGCTAAAATATCGATTTTACTTCACGCTCACAACGCTAGGAGCAACATGACATGGGCTCTGCCACAAGTGGAAGCTACCACTGCGATCTAACAGACATAGCATATACAGACCTGGCACGCTCTGTGCCTTTATTTTCCCAAAATTCACCTAGCTTCGCAGCTTGTTCACTAATGAGGAACAGTTCGATGGAGCTGTCCCCTGGGTTCATTGGCACTAACTATTCTTCTCCACATTAAGAGATACGGAAACGTGCAGAGTGGGTCAGAGAAATAACTCAAGTTACTGACATTCTAGTGGAAATCAAGAAGTAATGGGCATGGGCAGTGCATGTAGTGCAAAGAGAGGATAAGTATAAGAGTAACAAACTGGGTTCCAAGGGAAGGAAAGCGCAGCAGGGGGGCAAAAAGTTAGGTGGGCGGATGAGGTTAAGAAGTTCGCAGGGGTCAAGAGTATGCAGCTACCACAGGATCGGGTTAATTGTAGGAATATGGGAGAGGCCTTCGCCTGCATTGGGTATAGTCAGGATGATGATAATGATCCTTCTTCAAAGTTTCCATTCACACAAAAACGAGCCACTCACTGAGGCACCACAGATGCACAGTGCTTTACGTGCAACCATAGCTAGACAAACTGTCAGTGGGCAGGTAGTGGCGACTCACCTCATCTGTGACGTGGTCCCATCCCATGAGAGACTGCCGGCATGGTGGCACACAGGTGTGTTGTGCAATCAGCTGCCGCACGTCTCCTGGACACACAACAGTAGGATGAGAGAGAGAGAGAGATATATTTTAATGGCAACAGGAGATGTCTGCCTGGTGGTAAGCCTAGCATGCTACTCCTGATGAGGGTTGAGGGATGAGGGTGACAGAGTGTGGGAGGGGAAGGGGAAATAAATGAGAAAAAATGAGAATCGGTGTCGCACACTTTCACACGCACATAAGCACACACAGATGAGTTTTAAAGGGTATTGATCAACCCTGTGTCCTTAAGAAAAGTTAACTTTCACACGCACATAATCACACACAGATGAGTTTTAAAGGGTATTAATCAACCCTGTGTCCTTCAGAAAAGTTAGTAAGGCCTTGGTAGCTTGCGCAGCAGACGATCCGTCGCACCAAGGACCCAGGACATGTTCAAGGCGAAAGGTTGTTTCTTTAGGTACAACAGTACCTCAACAGTATGGCAACAACAGTAGGATGATAAAGACAGTGAAGACATGGCATAAAACACAGCAAAGTTCCAAGTCAAACAGGTCCCTCAATAAAGCCAAGCTAAACAGCACCAAACCAAGTGAGTGAGGAAAGCGGTTCGTAAGCAATAAGGATTTGTCCTCATCCCAATGGACGTGGTCAGCAACAAACTTTCAGCCCTTGGCATACAGCTCAGTATGCAAAGTCTATACCACCACTACTTCTGCTGCTGGGCTGCCCCTTGCTTCTCTCGCAAACAATACGCATTCTCGCCGATTTTCTTCTGACCACCAACAAATTCTCATGCATTTCATCAGGCCGTAAATTCAAGATAACACTGTTTTCCAAACAACAGCACTATTTTTATCTTCCATTTTCTTTTTTCATACACCGTGTCAGGAGGCCAGGAGCGTGAACAGAACAATGCTGCTGCTATCAGGTTTACGGACAACGCAAAACATCAGACACCAGCACAAGGCTCCATGACTAGTTCTCTTACAGCTATACCAACCGTGAAAAAAGGCCAGAAACCTATTTGTGGTCCACAATAACGCTTTGCACTTCATGAATATGTCAACTACAAAGATATCTAGTTCAGCAATGACCACAGCACACTTTTCTTGCTGCACAAGAAGTACCAGTGTCACAATGAAATAACAAAAGCATGCATCTCTCTAGTCACTCGTTTCAGACAGTGACAAACCCAGCCATCCTTCCCACACCTTAGTGAACGGGCAGCCCATCCACCCACTGCCACCCTCAATCCTCCTCGCAAACCATCCTGTCCAGACTCGCCTTTCAGGAGTTTCATCAACCACCAATGTATCTGACCCCGCCCTCCGCAGAGCCCTCACCCACTGAAGTCCCATGCAACAACACAACGAAAAACTCATGGTAGCACAATTACCATTACCTATTTAAAATGCGACAGCAAGTGGCCACATAAGCTTACTTCTGAACTTACATGCAAGCAGATACAAGTTGATGAAAGTGACAACACCCAAGGCAAAGTGCGAGAGGCTGACAGTAACACACAGGATGTTAGGCTGCTTATTAAAAATTAATATGTAGAAGACTAAGGTAATGCTGAACAGGCTAGGAAAAGAACAGTTTAAAATAGGTAGCAAAGCATTGGAAGTGGTAGGCGAATATGTCTACTTAGGACGGGTAGTGACCGCAGATCCGGACCACGAAAGGGAAATAACTAGGAGAATAAGATTGCAATGGAGCGCATTTGAAAGGAATGAAAAAATTATGACTAGCAGCTTACCGGTATCACTCAAGAGGATAGTGTATAACAGTTGCATCCTACCGGTACTGACCTATGGGGCTGAAACGTGGAGGTTAACGAAAAGGGTTCTACTTAAGTTGAGGGCAACAGAGAAGGCCATGGAACAAAAAATAGTAGGTGTTACGTTAAGAGATAGGAAGCATGCAGAGTGGGTCAGAGAAATATATCATGTTGCTGACATTCTAGTCGAAATTAAGAAGAAGTGAGTATGGGCTGGACATGTAGTTCGAAGAGAGGATAACTGATGGTCTCTAAGAGTAACCAATTGTTTTCCAAGGGAAGGTTGCACATTTTTTTTACATTTAGTGTCTTAATGGGAAAAAACTACCTCAAGGGGCAGATTGGAATACCACAAGGTATTTGGGAAGCCTCAACCCTTGACCTTGCCAGAAAACAAAATCCATGTTTAGACCCAGTTCCTATCCAACTGCGGCAAGCCATCTCAGCACATTTTCTCATTGGTTGTGTTTTCATTTAAAGTACACTGTTGCATACAAATAGACTTTCTTTACCCCCCAGGAACTGCAACTTGAAATTGCGGGGCCGACCTATGTGCTAAGCCAACATACTTGCACTGTCCGAGGTATGAATGGCTCAGCCACAAACAGTGTGTGTCTCACACCGGTTCCTGCTCCGGCAGGCACACACAGCGAGATGGCACTAGGGCAACCCTTCAAAATGGTGTGATGCTACCACTACACTACAATTTACTGTACCGATGCCCTAGAATCTGAAACTGTTGGCAGTTCTATTTGCCATACTGGCCGTGCGCAAGAATAGACAGCAAGAAACTGCACCGTTTCATCGCCTTTGATCTCTATCTGTCTGCGACTGCTGGCCTAGTGACTGCATCATTACAGATTTTTCGTTTCAAACTGTATGCACCTCGATGCCACCCCATGAAGTGGGAGATGGATGCGTTAACTGATACAGCACCTCGATGTCACCCCATGGAGTGGGAGATGCATGCATCAACTGATACAGCACAGTATAACTTCACACATGCATTGAAACAGCGAGGTGGGCTGGCAGCCACAAAGCAAGCAATGGGGTGCATCGGTCGACTCACCACATGTGATTCCCTGCTGTGGTAGTGTTAGGGCGATTGCTCGGTCACGATATATGAGCTGCAGCCGCTGAACTGAGTCCTCTTCAGATGGCAGAGACTGAGTTTCCCGGGGCAGGGCATTGTGTACCGCATCCTGCATGGCATTGTCGGGCAACACCAGCATCACACCACAAAGCAGGTTTCTCAACCAAGCTTTACACAAGAAAGAATCTGAGTAGAGTATGGCTGAGATGTGCCTCACTGCATTGAAATGTTCAATTGGGAGCAATTTTTGGAGCCCTTATACGTTTTGCGTCGTGGGCCACTTGGTAGGCCATTCTTGAATTTTCTTAGGTCTGCTTCTTTGCGTTTTGTCAGGTGACAACAGCGACTTTAAAAGTATGCTTTTCCGTGGCCTCTTTTAAACTTGCAGCTTTACAGGGGACTCAGTATTCACGACCACACAGCAAACATATGCAGCGTGACCCACCAGTAACCCACAATGCAGCGAGCCTTAATACTGCACAATAAGCCAGTTATTGTCTGAGAGAGAAATACTTCATAGCTCACTGCAATTTCAAAACAGCCACTGACAAACAAAAACTAAACTACATATGCAAACTCAAAGATACTGACTGCTGCTGTGCTGTGAAATCCTAAATTACTACCACTACCAATTGGCAGGGACAGAGGGAAGCTACTTCAGCAGCCCATTTATCATGTCAAACAACCCCAACACCTTTTCTGAGTGAGCATTTTTCATTCCACTTCTCCAGCTTTCAGCCAACTGAAGAAATCTGAAGTCTCTTCCCAACTTTGTTCTCACATTCTGTATAGATCATTTATCATTTTGGGTTTTGTGTATCCAAGCGCCCTTCAGTGTTAAGCCTAGGTTATTAGCCTGAGTGACGATCTAGTAAAGAAACGAAGAAAAGTACACATTAAAACCAATCCCTGTTGGCTATACATTTGGCAGCAACTGGCCAAAGCTACTGGCACGCACCAGCCCTACCCCAGTGAATAACCTCCAGCCGTAGCTCTCTTTTCTCATAGTAACCCCTCATTAATTCCATTACCTGCAGACCACCGGTTATCTCTTCTCTGACTAGCACATCCCACTTAAATTCTTCTCTTGACTAAAATATATCCTTGACTATCCTCTGATTCTGTTGGCCAAAGTTGCCCTTATCGCTACATCTTTCACACTTGGCTATGCTGTGCTGAATCGAAGTCTGAGCGTTTGAAGTCAAAGTTTCCGGACTATAGGTGTAGCCACACTGGCAAGATGAAACTGCCACATATACTCTGTTTCATGGGGATACTGGTATGTCGCGGCTGCCCACAAATTCAGTCTGTGCCATGGCCAATCCAACCTGTCCCTATTCATAATCCTCACATAATGGGCCTCTTGGGGACATCCATTATAACGGAGAAAGGCAAGCAACTAACAATGAGAGAGCACAAACTTGAAACACATAAGACTCGTCATAGGTAGCTCAAGTGGATTTCAGTAAAACTAAGGGAGGCGGCACCCACCAGCAGGTTCCAATTTGCCTGCTCCAGGAACATGAAGCACTCGCCAACATCCTCAAGTCCGGTGCAGGCCTGCAACAACAATCACTGAGGTTGTTCACTGTCCACAGCAACTTCATAAACACAGCAGCTTGCAAGAAATACCCTCTCGGGGAGACCTAAGAAACCACTCTTGGCTGCTGACTGTCAGCTCCCTTCTTATGTGTATATGTGTATGATGACAAGAGTCTCATGTCATGACCCTTGTCTACTCAACATCTCAATGCAAGATGTATCAATACATTTAAAAGCTGCCTGCAACACCACCACTGTTATCAATGTGAGCCAAGTCAAATATACTGTAAGAAGAAAAACCTCTCCCAATGCACTATGACCACACCTGACATGAACCAAACATGCAATTACATTTTGTGAAAGGTAAATCGTCACTTCTACTCATTCCTTGCAACTTGTCTCGTTCTTGTGGCCTTTCTAAAAAGCAATACAGACTAAAATGCATCTCTATATCTGAGCTAAAAGGCAGCATACTAATAGGAGATAAAAGCAATTTGCATGCTGTTAATTCTCAGTGTAAAAAAAAGACAAATGTTCATCATCACACACTGTGTGATGATGAACATTTGTCTTTTTTGCTGCTACTGACACTGACCGACTGAAAATTTTAGTGCCGTGCATTTGAGAGAGAAAGAGCCAAAAACAACCATGCTGGTCCATTCACTCCGTCGACTCTCTGCCACCCAAAATTACATCATCTCCCTCTAGGTCACTTCTGTCACTCCCAAAAGGTCTCCAGTTATCAGTCTTGTGCATCAACACCCTGACCATGCCAATTTCCTCTGTTTAATTATGGGCAAAATATCCTCCCCTCATATTTGCTATGTAATCCATACTGCCTTATTTGAGCTAATAGTTTGTTTTTATGGAGTTTAACTTCTCAAAGCGACAAGGCTATGAGGGTCACTGTAGTAGAAAGGCTCCAGTTAATTCAGACCACCTGGAGTTTTTCAACGAACATTGGTGTTGCACAGACTATGGCTGCCTTCCGTCTAGCCTCCATCTAAATGCAGCTGCCACAGCTGGAATCAAACCAGGGTTGCCCGGCTCAGCAGTCCAGTGCCCTAAACATCAAGCTGCTGCACTTTAGTGGGGCCTTTCTACCAATAAGATGCAATATAGACAAGTACAAACTATAGCAAAGAAATGAATGTGTTATAAACTTGTCTCAGTCGCAAACACGTTTTAACCCATGCATTCTAACTACTAAAAGGTCTCTTCTGAATTTCATGCTGTCTTTGCAGCAACACGACACTGCAGAATGGCCATTGCAAGAACAGGCCACAATTATATTACCCACTCAAAGATTTGTCTTCAGGCTTGAGCTGATGGTAGGAGAGATTTTTTCAAGTTACATTCACTAAAACCACTGCCAGTATGTAACTAAATACATGTAACCCAACTTAAACTATAATAGTTTCTTTAGGTGGCCTTAGCCACCATGCAAAGAAAATTAGAGCAACCTTCTGAGGTATTAATGCTTTCATTATTTTTTCAATGCGCTACGGAAGAGCTTAAAGAAACTTCCACGTCTTTAACTAGAGGGGCAGTCCAAAGCTGATTATAATTTTGCTTCAAACGGCATCCTGTTATACATCAATAGGATTACCCATGATGTTCAGAGAGATGAACCTAATTAACAGCTTAACCCTTTGACTGCTTTTGCCGTACGGGTACTGCTGCCGCATTCCGTCCCGCAGCGTTTTTGACGTACAGGTACTGCACTAAACGCATAGCGTTTAAAAACATTTCACACTGGGGGGTGAATCTTTTTTCGGAATATTCGACAGTCAAAGGGTTGATCAGTTCCTTCCGAATGACACTCTTTGGTGCTTGGCTAAAGAGCTCACATATGGGCTTACTGCTACTTTCATCAGGCAAGAAACAAAACAATAGCACTCTTCACAACGTAATTTAATTACATTTGCTGTATATTAATCTCAAAAAAGGGTACCTTACTTCGAAATGGGGAACGGTTCCTGATTCCAGACCAGTGACAATAAATGCGGACATACAGCACTGACTTAAGCTGCGCTGGCACTGATAAGCATGGTGCCTTATGCCTTGCCACACAACCCTCTCCTAAGGAGAAAGAATACAGCCCCATTGGGCAAGTCAGCAACAGCTACTACTCTACCAGCCAATAAAATCTCAAAACATGTTACACAACATAAAATGTGCCTCAGAAATGTGAAAATAAAAAACAGTAAAAATACAGCAGCATTTTCAATTCTTGTAACTTAAGGATGAACTGGCTGATGAACTAAGTAGGTTACAAAAAAATAAAAACAAAGGAGCTATAATACCATTTTTGCAGTATGAATTGTCAAGATATTCCTAAGAATAGATGAATGTGCCAAAGGATATGAATAAAAACGATGAAAAATGTGCATCTCAGTTGACGTAGCAACTACATACTGTGATTTTAAGTTGCAAAGTATTAGAATTTGTACCATTTCTGTCACTGCCTTACTGGGCACCAGATTTTGCATAGGAAATCCATTCCCAACTAAAACACTGCCATTCTTAAGACAGATTTACAACAGTCCCCAGCACAACAGAGAGTACAAACATAAAGAATCATGTGCAAGGATGCAAAAGATTTTCCAATGTCAGCTTCCTACAACCTTGTCACGTTGGTTCAAAACAATGCTGGAATGCCTGTCTTCCTGTATTGAATCTTTTTACATTTCTCTCTACAGTTACACTAAAAAAAAAGCTACAAGCGCACAAGCTGATAAACTTGAGGGTAAAAAAATATACCTAGTTCATGAGAAACTCAAGATTGATAAAGAAATTTTTTTCTGGGATGAGGCCAAGAACATGCGTGTAAAGATATTCAGCAAATTCTCCCCCCAGCCAGAAACTTGACGCTTTTTCCAAAAGTGCGACGAGCAATTGCGTATTATTAACCTAAACGCTCGCAGCGTGTTAAAAAAAACAGAAAATCTTGAAGTTACTGTATTAGAGCACGATCCACATATCGCTGTGATAACAGAGACGGGGCTGCGGTCTGAAATAAGTGACGAGGATGTGTTCCCTCAGTGCTATCAAGTTTCCCGCAAGGATCGGAATACTATGGGAGACAGCGTTGCAGTCCTTATTAAGAACCATATAGAAGCTGTTGTCTTGGAAGATGATCCAAGTCTCGAAAACTTAGGCATAAAAATCACGTGTTGGGGCCACAAATTTATTTCGTTCGCCATTTACAGACCTCCCTATGCGCCGCCTGAGTATTTAATCAAGCTACAAGGAAACATGTCTCAATTCCAATTGAATAAATTGTTACTTGTAGGTGACCTAAATTTACCTGACATCAATTGGGAGCATTTGCAAGCACTTTCGCGGAACAGTAAACATTTGAACACCATGCTTGACATAATGCTAATGCACGATCTAATTAAAATAGTTCAGGAGCCAACACGTATGCAAGGACCTTGCGAATCTGTGCTTGATCTGGTATGTTTGCCCAGAATGTTAACTGAGTATAATGTTGCAGTTGTAGAAGGTATATCTGATCACCAACTTGTCAGTATCGGTGTGCCCATAGTCACTTCCGCCTCATATGAAAAACCTGTAAAGCGATCCTTCAAGGACTACTCGCACGCAAATGATGCAGCCATAATAGAATATATGGAAACCTGCCTCACAGACTTTAACGACAGTGGCGTGACAACACTTTGGCGCCGTTTTAAAGACATTTGTCAGTTCTGTATTGATAACTTTGGGCCTGATAAATGCAAATTTGCAAACAAAATCCGTGGATGACACGTGACATTATTCACATGACCCGCAAGATAAAAAGGTTAAAGAAAAAAAACCCTACAGCTCCATCACGTTAAAGAAATGAAAGAAAAACTTGCGTGTGCCGTACGGACCTCAAAGGACCGCTACTTCAATACAGTATTACCAAACTTTATTGTTGAACAGCCCGAACAATTCTGGAATCATATGAGCGAAAAGAAGAAACCAGTATCCCAGATTTGCATTGATGGTTCAATCATTACCGATCACCGGGATATTGCGAGTCATTTCAATTGTTATTTCCATAGTGTATTTTCTAATTCTGGCATTTGTTCATCCAATGAAAAAATGGTTCACCGATCTGAAACAAATTTTATTTTGCACCCTGGCATAGTTTCGAAGCTATTAAACTTAAAAACTAAATCTTCATGTAGTCCTGACAACCTAGGAAACATTTTTTTGAAACGATATGCTAATCCATTGCAAAGTTGCTTGTTATTATATTTTGTGCTTCATTAATCGCTGGAAAATTACCGGATTACTGGAAGACAGCCAGAGTTGTGCCCATGTTCAAGAAGAAAGAAAGGTGACCTTTCATTGTTAGAAAATTACAGTCCGATATCACTGACATCCTCCTGTTGTAAGCTAATTGAACATATTGTTGCTAATCAGATTAATGAATTTCTGAATAAACACTCAATACTGCCTCATTTTCAGCACGGATTAAGAAAAGGCTATTTGACAGTTATACAGCTAGTCACTGTAATACATTCACTCGCCTCAAGCCTTGATAAAAATAATCAAATTGATGCTCTGTTTCTTGATTTCAACAAAGTCTTCGATACTGTTCCACATGACAAATTGATACTAAAACTGCGACATCTTGAGCTTGCAGAAATTTTGATCGCCTAGATAATGAACTATTTAACAAATCGCCGCCAGTTCGTGGCAATTAGTGAGCAACAATCTGGCTGTCTTCCAGTCACATCAGGAGTCCCTCAAGGAAGTGTCCTAGGGCCATTGCTTTAATTTACATAAATGACATTACCACTGCAATTAATTCCACTGTGAAAATCAGTTTGCTTGCGGACGATTGTGTGCTCTTTTTTGAAATCACGTCATCAAACGATCAAACTGATTTAATGTTTTTCTTGCTGGCATTTTTGATTGGTGCAAAATCTGGGGAATGCGGCTTAACACTAAAAAAACTGTCTTTCTTCGCTTCTCTCGTCAAAAAGCTCCATTATCCTTTACTTACACATTAGGTTCGTCGCCTTTGCAAGAACAAACCAATTATAAGTACTTGGGTGTCACAACTGCTAACAATTTTCATGGAATTTACACATAATGCGTGATAGAATTAGAAATAATGCGTGATAATGGCATTGAACTTCTTGAACATCGAAGGAAAAACGTATAACTGTGTTTCCATGCTTTGTAAAGGAAATTTAGCTTTTGACTCTTCATCTTATCTGTCTCTTTCAACATCTAGGCTTACTTGACACCATCATCCGAATTCATTAACACCTTATTTTGCATGGACGGGTGTCTTCAAGTTTTTGTTGTTTCCCCGTACTATTGCAGATTGGAATGACTCGCTGTTGCCCGTTTCCATTTATTGATGTATTGTTCATTTATAATATTGTTGCATTTTACCACCCTGCTTGGACCTGAGCAAGGTCTGCAGTATCGAATAAATAAATAAAAAAATAAATAAAAATAAAACTCCTCTCACATACAAAGAGTGGAGTTATTAACCCAATCACCATAATCCCTGCGGCACAGTTTTGCACTTTTTGCAATTACATTGTCACCACTAACACCAGAATCCTATCCACAGAGGCAGATTATTTGTGGCTCATTATCTGGCTGTGCATGTCAGTTTGACAAAATAAGATAATATTGGCATAAAACTGTCAACGAAAAATTACAGCAACTATCATCTGCTAGTAATTAAAATATCTACCCTTGTGCTGTCAATGTTATGGAAATCTTTTAACAAAGCTCACAGATACCAGAAAGGGAAGAGTAGAATGGAGGCATCCAGTAAGGTATGCGGATAGTTAGCAAGACATACAAATAATCCCATTTAACTAGATGTTCTATCTAAAAAAAAAATAAAATAAAATAACAGGAGTTCGACTTTTCAGGAAGTGCCTTAATTTTATGAACGGTTCAGGAAGCTCTACATTGTGACTATTAGCTAGGAGCAAATACATATGTGTACATGTGCAGCGAAAAATTTTGAAGGATAATACAAATTACTGCATCTGATTAGTGCTGATTATTTCCACCTTCCAGTTACAGCTATCACTATGTTGACACTTGCTGAGGCTGTGCATATCACGACCGCACTCTATAGGTTCACCACAAGGAAGGAAATGCGACTAATAGTTAATTAGTTCATGTCTAGGATCGAGTGCAGGCATGCAGATGATTAGAAACCTACGAAAAAATCCGATCAGCCAACAACGGTTCCTAGCAAAGCATGTCTCGCACAAGCTGCGTATACAATCTCGATTTGGCTTCTTGATTGGTGCCACGACTCTTGCCCTCGACTATTTTTAACTCTTGCCAGAACGGCGCACTATGCGCTCAACAATATGCTAAACCAGGCGTACGCGTAACTCGGAGGATTCACATCGTGATACACGGTTTTGTCTACACAACGTTCCCATCAACGCTCCGCGGCCAACACAACACTTTTCCGCAGCGCCTTAAACGAAACCAACGACACATTCCGTCGCCTGTAATCTGAATCTCAGCATTCACTGCAGCAGATAATCGGCACTTATTTAGCCTGCCGTTGTTGAAATAGGTACGTGGACAAGCCTGAAACAGACTCAAGAAAAAAGGGGTGGCCAGAATTGACACTTGACACTACTCGGGCGCAGATGAAACAGCGATTGCACAAACGGCACTAAGTGCATCTTCTAGGTTTTCGCCAAACTACAGCGACAGAAATATGAAGGAAAACTCATTCAAGAGACGAACGAGCGAAGTAATCGACATCTCGTCCTCAAGAACGGGCCTGCGCCTCGTCGTTTCCGCTGGTTTCCTATATCAATCGGAGATCGTGTCAGAGCCAGCGATCATATGTCCGTCCGCTTCGGTGCGCGCCCATGCCTTTGTTCGCAGGCCGTGACGGCCCCGAGCTACCGCCGACGCTTGTGATCGTGACGCTGCGAGTTTCGCGCAAGTCCGGTGACAGGGTCGCCCTGCGGACGCTTCCCAGCGCTTGGACTGCGAGAGCTTTTTAAAAGACCGGAGGGAGCTAAGCGCAAATCCGCTCCGCGAAACCGCGAGTCATTTCGCGCAAAAAAAGGGCGCAGTCGCAAGCGCCGGGCAAACGGCTGATGACATGGCCCACTCACCTGAAAATCGGCCAGGATTTGGTCTCGCTGTTCAGTCATCACGTCCGTGCCGAGGTCCGCTGTTGCGACCAGAAACTTGCGACCATGGCCGTGTGATGTGAACGCTCATTCTGGCGACCGGCCGCTGTTGCCAGCACAGAGAGACATTCGCTCTGATATTGACCTTCTGAGATAAAAAGAACACAATAAGCAGCGCTACAAATATAAGCAAAGAGGAAGTAGAGAGACGTCCACAACAGTGTGTACAGCCTAGCCCGTAATATGAATAATCGCCTCCCCTATCGGCCACTCTTGATAGATATTAGTTCCATGATAACTCTATGTTCCATGGTTTCGGTGACTCAACCAACCGCCGCCAGGGCAGCCAGGGGCTCAGTAGAAATCGTGTCCGTGTTTTAAGAATAAAACAGATAAAGCCCCTGCTTTGTCCGGAAATGCCTCGGTTGAAATATGAAATAATGAGCAATTCTAAGCGAGGCGCCATGGAAGAATACATTGGCTACATATTCTCCCTGACACATATGTCTGCTCCGAGAGCGCACTCGCTAGGCAGCACACGTACATGGCGTGAAGGCAACTGCTTTGGAAATAAAACATTATGATTTGGAAGGTCACATAACTACATAAGGTAGCTACTTCTATCCGCACACGTGAAGGGTATCTCGCTTCCCGAAACAAAAATCCCCACAAACCTTATGGTGCGGGAGGCATTGCCTGGGGTAGCCGTAAGATGATGATGGTCGCAGGTTGAGGTCTGTACCCTCACAAGAGGATCGCACTTAGTGCATCCTTCCTTCCATCTGACAAGGCAAGGGTATCTCGCTCAACGAACAAACTGAAACTTCGAAAACTCTGGGAGTGATAGAATGGAGGCACAAAAAGTTTACCAACCGGCCACTAACACAGAACGCGATCGGAAATTTGAGCGGCTGAAAAGGAATATTTGATAGCCAGATTCTAAAATCAGTGCGCCCTCAATCTTGTATCCTTGAGAGCTACCGATACAAATCCAACTGGTATCAATTCGGAATTTTTCCTTAAACCATTTAGACCGGTCACAATTTTCGCCTGATAAAGCCAACACTATCAGATGACTAACCGAAGTTCCTTCAACCATGGCGTGGTTACAATTTTTAAATTTCGCGGTCTTTCTCATATGCTTGCCCGCGATATTTAAAACTTGAACGAAGTTGGAAAATGATGTCATATATAATCCAGGAAATGATTTCCCAGTAAGCGTTGCCGTTTTGTCCGTTAAAATTTCGATGTTTTATATTGTGAGCGCGGCCGTATTGTTCTTGCATGGGTTACTAGGGCACATGATAAAATGGGGAATGAAGGCGCGCTTGCTTTGCACGTGACGGCAAAAAACACTTACTAGTTCCCGGGTTCGAACTCGACCACGGCGGCTGCGTTTTGATGGAGGCGAAACGAAATGGCGTCCGTGTGCTGTGCGACGACAGCGCACGTTAAAGATCCCCGGGTGGTCGAAATTACTCTGTAGCCCTCCGCTACGGCTCCCCTTTCTCTCTTTCCACTTTCACTCTTCCCTTCCTCCCTTCCCTTACGGCGTGGTTGAGGTGTCCACAGAGCAAGTGTGACAGATACTGCGCCTTTCCCTTCCTGTGAAACAATTATTATTATTATTATTATTATTATTATTATTATTATTATTATTATTATTATTATTATTATTATTATTATTATTATTATTATTATTATTATTATTTCAATGGTGGCGAAACGAAGAGGCGTCCGTGTGCAGTGCGATATCGTTGTTGTTGTGGCTGTAGGAAGAAGGAAAAGAAAATGCACGGGCCTGCTATTGGCTCTGTAGCTGCAGCCACCCCCGCTGCCTTCTTTTAATCTTTTAATTGGTTCACAGGAAGGGAAAGGCGCAGTAACTGTCTCACTTGTTGGCTGTGGACACCTGAACCGCGCCGTAAAGGAAGGGAGGAAGATGGGAGTGAAAGTGGAAAGCGAGAAGGAGGAGCCGTAGTGGAGGGCTACGGAGTAATTTCGACCACCTGGGGATCTTTAACATGCGCTGACATCGCACAGCACACGGACACCTCATAGTTTCGCCTCCATCGAAACGCAGCCGCCGAGGTCGGGTTCGAACCCGGGTACTCCGGCACAGTAGTCGGGTGTCTTACCACTGCACCACCCCGGCGGGGCGACCCCACTCCCGCTGCCTCGTGCGGACAGGAGAGAAAGTAGAGAAGAAAGAAAATGAAGAGGGAGAGGAAGAGGAAGACGCACACCGGAACAGCCGTCGTCCACCACCTAAGCGGTGGTGGGTGCATTGATGGCCTACAACAGAGAAAAAATTCAGTGGCAGGCTGCGTATTTGGGTTTGCTCGGTACGGTGGCTCCGCAAGGGACAAAACGACAGAAGAGACTAAGAAAGCGAGCTGTTCCGACTAGCATCTACCGCCCCCAGGAGCCGAGCAGCCTAGCGATTAGCGGCGCATGCTTTTTCAATGGGCGTCATGTTGGACGCGGCACTAGCTTGAGAAAGCCTAACTACTACTACTGTTACTTCTACTACTATTATTATTATTGTTATTATTATTATTATTATTATTATTATTATTATTATTATTATTATTATTATTATTATTATTAGTAGTAGTAGTAGTAGTAGTAGTAGTAGTAGTAGTAGTAGTAGTATAGAGGAAGACTCGTTTCACTACGTTCGCACTGAATTGTCTGTAGGTAACGGCCAAATTAACTGGTTAAATATTATCTTCCCAGTTTTAATTATTAATGATAATAATATTAATTGGTTGACAGGAAGGCGCAGTATCTGTCACACTTGTGTCTGTGGACACCAAGGGGTGAATGTGTTCACAGACACAAGTGTGACACATACTGCGCCTTTCCCTTCCTGTGAACCAATCATTATTATTATTATTATTATTAAAACTGTGAAGATAATATTTAGCCAGTTAATTCGGCCGCTAACTAGACAATTCAGTGCCAACTTCGTGAAAAGAGTCTTCCTCTATACTACTGCTACTACTAATGATAATAATAATAATAATAATAATAATAATAATAATAATAATAATAATAATAATAATAATAATAATAATAATAATAATAATAATAATAATAATAATAATGATAATAATAATAATAATAATTAGCAGAGAAATATTACTGTGTATTATTATTATTATTATTTAGTAGTAGTAGTAGTAGTAGTAGTAGTAGTAGTAGTAGTAGTAGTAGTAGTAGTAGTAGTAGTAGTAGTAGTAGTACTAATAGTATTATAGGCTCTCTCAAGCTAGTGCCGCGTTAGTCTAGGTGGTGTTGGTCCAACGCGACGCCCACTGAAAAAGCATGCGCCGCTAATCGCTAGGCTGCTCGGCTCCTGGGGGCGGTAGATGCTAGTCGGAACAGCCAGTTTTCTTCGTCTCTTCTGTTGCTTTGTCCCTTGCGGAGCCACCGTACCGAGCAAACCCAAATACGCTGGCAGGCTATCCCCCCCCCCCCCCCCCCCCCCCCCCGCAAGCGGCGTTGACCTACCAGTCCCAGCCCTGTAGGGCCAGGAACAGCCACCCTTCACCACCTCCGCCTACTGTGCGATGTCGAAATTACTCCTCAGCCCTCCACTACGGCTCCTCTTTCCTCTCTTTCCACTTTCACTCCCACCTTTCTCTCTTCACTTACGGCGCGGTCAGATCCACAGAACAAGTGGGACAGATATTGCGTCTTTACTTTCCTGTGAACAAATCATATTCAAATAAACATATATGCACTTGAGTACAAATATTGCCAGCGAGGGGGCACATGATCCCATAATTGTTCAGAGTGATGGGCGGATGTTTGAATCTCAACGGAGTGTTCAGTGGACATTTCTGGTCCATAGGGAACTATTTTTTAGCTTCGGAACCTTCAGATGTTCAGAAAAGATGGCGTCAGTATTGACATTCATTACTGTGCAAAACTGCCGTACGTTATTTGCCATTTTGACTTCACATGTATTGCCATCTGCAGAAATGCTTTAACGAAAGGAGCAATTACAAAACATGGTGTAGGGGTAAGACGCCCGACTACTGTGCCGGAGTTCCCGGGATCGAATCCCGGCCTCGGCGGCTGCGTTTCGATGGAGGCGAAACGAAGTGGCGTCCGTGTGCTGTGCGATGTCAGCGCACGTTAAAGATCCCCAGGTGGTCGAAATTACTCCGTAGCCCTCCACTACGGCCCCCCTTTCTCTCTATCCACTTTCACTCCCACCTTCATCCCTTCCCTTACGGCGCGGTTCAGGTGTCCACAGAGCAAGTGTGACAGATACTGCGCCTTTCCTTTCCTATGAACCAACCAACCAACCAACGGGTCAACCACTACACATGGGCGTCAGCAGGATTTTGTCTTAGAAGGGGGGGAGGGGCAAACCCATTGCATCGCAGTGGCGAGGGGACTTTCCCGTTCCCCCAATTTTGCCATTGAGAACATTTCAGAACGTTTCCTGCCAGTAATGTCAGCGGGTAAATAATAATAAAAACATGCAGTGGCTCTGGTTAAACCTAGTTAGGTTGCGAAAGCAACAGCTGCATAGCTACGCTTAGGATAGCTTGGGCTACGCTCTGAGCAGCGGCCGAGCTCTCCTCCATAATTGGTCTATTCTGGCCGCACGCACCTCTTCGCACAACCAACCGAGAGAGTGATGCGCAGCTGGCGCCGGCTGTGGTTATGATGTCACTTCTCCGGTACCGGCAGAGCGCGCGGCAGTGCTGCTTCGGCAGTTCCGACTACGTCGCGCTTTAATAAAGTTTATTCACTCACTCACTCACTCTAGGGTCACTTACTAGATAGGGTCCTATCTAGTAGCGTTACCAGCAGCTGCCTCTGGCGTCACGCGGCTACTCGCGCATGCGCAACTTGGCCCAAGCTGTGCCACGCGAAATTGCTCGACGACTAGCATAGTGTTGTTTTCGCAATAATAATAATAATAATAATAATAATAATAATAATAATAATAATAATAATAATAATAATAATAATAATAATAATAATAATAATAATAATTGGTTCACAGGAAAGAAAAGGCGCAGTACCTGTCACACTTGTTCTGTGGACACCTGAACCGCGTCGTAAGGAAAGGGAGGAAGGTTGGAGTGAAAGCGGAAAGTGAGAAAGGGGTGCTGCAGTGGAAGGCTTCGGAGTAAAGACCATCTGGGGATCTTTAACGTGCACTGACATCGCACAGCACACGGACGACACTTCGTTTCGCATCCATCAAAATTTCAGGCAACGTTCGGTAGGCGAATAACCATTAATTTCAACGATCGGCCCAACATTGGAGCTCGGCCAGGGTGTATATTGATGCAGGATCAGCATAAGGCCAAAATCGTTTCTTTAGTTGGGTAATTAACACAAACATTTCTATGGCGACAAGAAATACCGAGAAACAATAAATAAATAAATAAACTAATTTACAGGAAAGGAAAGGCGCAGTATCTGTCATATTTTCCCGTGACACCTAAACCGCGTCGTAAGGGAATGGAGAAAGGTGGGAGTGAAAGTGGAAAGAGAGAAAAAGGAGCTGTAGTGGGGAGCTACATAGCAATTTCGACCACCAACCTGGGCATCTTTAACGTGCACTAGACGTCGCAGAGCACATGGACGCCTTTTCGCAGCCGAAACATTTTACTAATAGTAGCTTGCGGCGCGCGTGCACACACATATACAACAGCAACTTTCAGTGAGTGACTCGCAAGTCGAGAGTTCAGTTCAGCAAAAATGAAAAATAATGGAGGTCGAGATAATATTGGTAATAATTTTTATTTCAAAAGGTCGTTCTGCCTCCTTTGTGCGAACGTTATGGAAATTATAATTGCCTAAGACAATACATGCACATATAGAATGTGCATTTCCAAATCCTATTCATTTTACTTTTTAGTATTGCATGTCGGAGTTCACAGAAAGTAGCAGGCCTGATTTATTAAATTTTATGACCAGTGTATTAGGCTCTCAACTTTGTTATAAATTTCCGTCCGAATATTATGCTTGAGTTGTGGATGGCTCAAAGTATTTGACCAACCTCGTGGGTAGCCAACCGCGGCCCTACTTTGGACCATGTTTGGCTCTCGAGTACTGGGTGCAGACTAATTTCGTACCATTTGTCGATTGTTATAAAGTCTGGCCGACTATTAATCAGTGTAATATGGAGTACCACCCATGCCCGACCTTTAGGCATGCGTTGTCTAGTCGAGAATGTATACTGGCTGCAGAGCTCTGCCCAGTCGGGTACCGACGCCAATTTCTCCGTCGACCAATTTCACTTGGATATGTACAGTACGCGCAATATGTGATTTAGCACCGTTATATGGTAGCACGTACGATATATAACTTCGGGCACAGGGGAAATGTTGGTGGTTATAACGTAGCTTCAGCGGCGTGCAGGTCGAATCAATTGGTGACAAGGCACAGGTATGGAATTCAAATAAAATAGACATACAGAACTAACCACTGTATAATGTGAAATTCACGAGGCTCTGCCGCTCTGCATGCGCGGCATGCTGACAGTACATAGAACGCTTTCGTGAAAAAAGTTGTGTAAGGATCGAAAAAAAAAAGAAGGATCGAGTCAGATTAACTCCATGGTTTAAACTGCCTGCGCATCGAGGTGTTAAACCGAGCGTAGCACTGTTGCAGAATGAGTATGTATACACTCCCTCTGTTGCGGTCAGACGAGTACAGCATTTCACTCGTGCTCTTTTCGTAACAGATAGCGGCGTTAAGCTCGACTAGCCATGCACGACTTGCGACATAAAAAAATAAAAGCGACCTTGGAGAACGCGCAGTCGTTAAGACAGGTTTTTAAACTACTGCGCCCTCGTGGGAACAACCATGGCGCTGGGCAGCACCAACCTCTGGACCGTACACAGTTTATATTACTCCACTTTGTGCCCCTCCTCTACTTGCCCTCTCTTCTATCTGTCCTCCTCGCTTTTCTCTGTCTACCCTTTCCCCAGTCATCCGGAGCGCGCCGCCGCTGGCCCCGCCTGCCTCCGCCAGCGCAGAGAGCGTCTGGAGCGTCTGCCCCCGTCTGGCGTCGGGACCATCTGTCGGCGCATCTGTGTTGTGTTTTGGTTGTGCTTGTCAGCGGGACTCGGCTGGCGAAGAGCGCGTTCCCACGTGTGCTTTCGCACTGCTGCTGGTGCGGCGGCAGTTTTCACCCACGCTTCCCGTGTCGTCGCGTCGTCCAGCTGTGGCAATGATGCGTGCGGCAGCGGGGTTCGGCTGGAGCGCGGCCGACGCCGAAGCGGCGACGACGACGTCGCTGCAGTGCGCTGGCGGCCGTCGCGGCGGCGGCGGCGCCGGATCGTCGGCATCGACGGCTTCTTCGCAGCAGCAACAGCGCGACGCTGACCAGCGGGCCAAGGCGATGCTTCGCGAGGCCGTCGACGCTGTGGTGGAGAGCTTCGCCCGGGGCCCCCAGGGCTGCAGCCGAGGTAGGCCAACGCGATCACGCCGCCGCCGCCCCTGACCCACTCGCCATAAAGGGGTCGTTCGTCTCGGCCGGCGGCCCAGGGAGGGTCGTCGGCCGTCGCGCGGGCCGAGACCGGTTATTCGGGTGGCAGCGCTCGCGCACGTGCTGAGACGCGTTCTTCAGCTGAGTTCGCCAACAAGAGCGACGGTCGACGATCCTTTTCTGTCCGACTCATCCGCGGCATCGCAGTGCAGTACACTGCCGGTCTGTGCCGAGGCTCATGCACGCATCTCTCCGGGTTGGCGCTGGTCACGCTAGAGGACTGAATTCTGTCATTTCATTCATGACACTTCACAGCTCGCTTAGCTGCGCGTTGGAAAGCGATTCACATTATATATAATTGGTTCACAGGAATGGAAAGGCGCAGTATCTGTCACACTTGCTCTGTGGACACCTGAACCGCGCCGTAAGGGAAGGGAGGTAGGTGGGAGTGAAAGTGGAAAGAAAGAAAGGGGAGATGTAGTGGAGGGCTACGGAGTAATTTCAACCATCTGGGGATCTTTAACGTGCTCTGACATCGCAGAGCACACGGACGCCACTTCATTTCGCCTCCATCGAAACACAGCTGCCGTGGTCAGGATCGAACCCGGGAACTCTGGCACAGTAGTCGGGCGTTGCATGTTTCGCTCTTTTATCTGGCTACGACAGGGTGCGGGAGCACTTCGATCGATACATCATTTATATGCTGTAACGCTTGGTATTGCTACTTGTGAAACCATCGCTATGGAACACAGTATCTTAACTTCAAGGGTTGAAAATGAATTCCAGTTTTGAAATTTTCTGTGTGCTGCTGTAACAAGATAGACAACATTTGTGCACTCTCTTCATGCCTACCTACCTGAATCATGCCCACAGTGCAGTGCTAAGTGTGATGCCAACTTTTGTCTCCGATGCTTTAAATTCTAAGCAGCTGGAACTTGAGGTACAAGCTGAGCCCTGTGGTCAGAGCATGCTGGATAGGAATCAGTTTGTTAAAACGAAATGTTACTATATGCTGCTGGCTAAACTTGGAGGAAGGACTATGGCTAAAGCATTTATATGCCTTCGACAGAATTTGCGATCAACACTAGAGAAACATCCCACCTGGTGGACTCTGGCTCTATACACCTGTCGTGACTGTGGTAGTTCTCTATTGTCACTCTACACCTCGGTTATCAGCCAGTACATCAGATTACAAACAATATAAATGACGACCTTGCCAGCCATTAAGGTACAGAAGAAAGCCTTTGCAGACTTAACCGGTAATTGGTAGAACATGGCACAGTCAGTCATTATTGTTAGCAGCTAGCAAAAGCCTCACTTGGCATTCATATATGTGCATGCATGCTAATTAATGTTGAATAAGTGTACTCTAATTCAGACAACAGCAAGAAGCTACCAAGAATGTAGTCCATGGCAATTTTTTTTTTCTGCTTTCAGGCAGGGGATGCACTCTAGAATGTTACCACTGGAGCTAGGGGGCTAAACAGAATTTGAACTCTATACATGCAGGGGAAGGACTACAAAAATTATGCGTAAACTAGTAAATGGCTAATAAAACATGTGTGACGGCAAATTTAAGCAGGAGCACAAGTTCATTAATGGCGAGATTTGCCTAGGATTTAGGTTTCCACCTGGTGAAGGAACAGTCTAGTTTCATGTCTTCTGTCACAAATGTATGCAAGTGCTTCAAAATGCATGTACTAATAAGTTGGTTCCTAGCCTATGTATTGTTTGTGTTATTCCTTGTTTATTCTCTCGACCTGCATGTAAACAATTGAGCTGAGTTGAAAGTCCTTTATTAAATAGGGAAGCTCATGGCCATGGATGGGAGTAACGGGGAGTAAGCAGAACCTTCAGTGTTTGCACAGGTCGTCACTCAAATCACATTGCTCTGACCAGGCCATTAAGGGAGCCATACTTAGCAAACATTTTTTGTGTGTTAGCGTCAGCTCCTAGAAGGGAACTGTAGTTCAGGCGGTAGGGTTCGATCTCAGAGCGTCCAGTAGAAAAAGCAGGGCAATCCCAGAGTAGGTGAGGCTTTCTCTTATTTTTCCTATCCTTAAACCTGGCAAAAACCCTCGACTTGCTAGTGATCTGTGTCCAATCGCCCTGTCTTCACATCTCTGTAAACTCATCGAGCGCCTGCTGCATACCCGAATCAGTCACTACATTGAATACGTCAGTCCTGGATTTCATCCTCCAGCCCAGGCCAGCTTCTGCCCTAACCTCGGGACTCGTGACTGTCTTTGGCTTTTGTGAAGAGTTCTGAATAGAGCTCATCGTAAAGCTCTGCCTGACTATCTCCTGGCTGTCGATATACACAAATCCTTTGACAACGTTCGCCAGGAGGTTATCCTGGAGGAACTGGCTAAACTCTTTTCTAGTAAACAATTAAAATACATTTTAGCATTGCCAATAGGTTCAGTAGCTACAGGTGTAGTTATCTTCAGTTGTTATTTAACCTCCACTCTTTTCCTTCAAAAATTCACGTTGTAAAAAAAAAAAAAAACGTTAGAGGACCTTAGCTAAGCTGCTTGTCAAATTGCTAGGAAGAGCTTATCTAGTCCTAGCATTTCTTATGTTTTACGCAAAAGGATGTTGCATAATGAATGGAAAGACATTTACTAGCATATAGGACACTCGTACGTAGTGAAGTTATGTCTTGGAGCTTCTTCATGTCAATGCAAGAGCTTTTCTTGGTGGCCTCAGCCTCTTTCTGATCAATGTCAACATAGGTATTGTTCTGCTCAACTCGTCACTAGCGAAGTATTAAGAAAGGAGTAAGTTTTTAATAACAGGGAGTTACATAATCTGAAGCTGTAGTTTCTACTACTAGACCTTTCTTTACATAGAGCCCCAACTTTAAGGCTGATTGAAGTTGTGTATGTTACTAGATCTCTCTTTACATAGAGCCCCAACTTTAGGGCTGATTGAAGTTGTGTATGTTACTAGACCTCTCTTTACATAGAGCCCCAACTTTAGGGCTGATTGAAGTTGTGTATGTTATCCAAAGATTGGGATCGCTTGGAAATACTCATTCTAACTGTTTTATTTACCTGTCATGATGTGGGGCACTACGGAATTGCTGTTTTCCACTTTTTTTTTTATAGATTGCAGAAGTGATACACTATTCTTGAACTATCATTGTTTGAATTTTTGTTAACCATTTAGTTGGCTATTGTCACAAATACAAGCTCGCAGCCATCATAAGGATTAAATACACCATTAAAATGAATGATTAATGCAGCAATTAAAACTTTTGGCAGTGCATTTTTCTTATTAGGAAACAGACAGTAGTGATGTGGTGCCATCAAAAATCACTCCTCGAGATCCACCACATTTAAAAACATTATTTTGCCCACAAAACTCCCAAGTCCACATTACTTTCAAGGTGTAAATAAACATTCTTTTTTCATCTTCAAAAGGTTTTTTTTTTTTTCTAAATGCCTATTTTTAGAAGAAAACTAGCACTAAGTGAGGACCGTACTACTGGTAGAAAATAATCACGAAAAGCTCGGCAAAGGAATCAAAAGCCAACAGATTTAAATTGATGGAATTGGTACACCAGAACCTTGCACCATGTCACATACGACATTTGTGTCATGTTGCTTGTGCAAATTTAGATTGAGCAGTTTGGTAGTCTGTGCAGATGTTTGGTTGTGTTTTTAGTTTTACGTGAGTTAAACATGAATATTGTTGTTCTGGTGCACTCATGAAGATTCCATCCACAAGCAGTTTCACTTCTCTTGCCGGCCTCTTTTATTTGGTTACTGGGGATCATTAGAGCACAACATATTCCTCACATTTGATGTCTGGTTAATCTAAGCATCACAAGGGCACTCATTACAAGCAGTGGCTGTGCGGGAAGAGCAGGGGTACTGAAGTCAGTTCCTGATTAAAGCCTTCCACGAGGGAAATATTTTTAATTTGCAGAGATTTTTCAGTTTTGAAGCTAATAGATGCCAGCCCTCTACTTTACTGAGAATTACTTCTTTTGGGACAGAGGTTTCCTTGAAGTAATGGACAATAGAAGCATTTGCATTTCTTACTTCACGCTAACAGCATGGGAAAGATTGTTTGAAACGTGCTCGAAGTGAAGCAGCAGATATCATTCTTCAAGCAGCTCATCGCAGTGTCTACTCTATGGGAAGTGAGACTTGGAAAAGGGGGTCATGGTTATGATGAAGTGCTAACCACCAAAATTGGAGGAGTTCTGCATTGTTGCTGCAGCCCTGTTACCTTTGTCTTTTGAGCTTGGATATGGTTGGTGATTGGCGGCACTTGCCTGGTTGAGTACCGTGAATTTTGCTGGTGCCAAGCCCTACATGTTCAACGTACAGTATGGCCCATTGTTAAGGGGAACGTGCGGTCTCATGGCTTAAACACTTCCCAAAGCACTGCCGCCAACAACTGGCGAGAATGGGTGCCATCATTTGCATCATGCTGGGGAAGAGCAGCAAGCCGTGCTTATTGTGCATGCACCTTGTGCGATTGTTTGCCACTAGCTCTCTCGGCAGTGCTTTGTAAAGCATGGCAGCCACGCTGTCTCATGTTCCCTTTAACAGTGGACTGTTCTGTACATTT
Source organism: Amblyomma maculatum (assembly GCF_055883805.1). NCBI lineage: Eukaryota > Metazoa > Arthropoda > Arachnida > Ixodida > Ixodidae > Amblyomma > Amblyomma maculatum. The sequence continues at coordinate 123,451 of NW_028146783.1, forward strand.
TGGCAGCACACTGAGTGAAGCACTTAGAAACAGTTTGGTGTGAGAAGGCGTTTGGAAACATTGAGAGAGGCATCGGCATAATTCTGTGACCTGCCTTTTTCATTTTTGAATGCACGGCACTGTCTCTGGTGTGGCTTATGCAAGCAGGTGCCTTGTCCTAATTTTGGTGGTCTTGCTGTGGCTTCCTTGTGATTGCACTGCTGTGCTACCTGGTCCTGTGTTTTGAAAAGCCAACATGTGCACATTTCTCCTCCTTGCATTGCCCGCAGTGAACGTGGTGGAGGCTCTGCAGGAATTTTGGCAGATGAAGCGTCCCGGTGAACCGGTGACATACGAGCTGGTTCCTGCCTGCAGCCCGCCCTACGTGTGCTACGTCACGCTGCCCGGTGGCAGCTGCTTCGGAAGCTTCCAGGTGAATTTTTGCAGATTGCACTCCTCTGTGGTGGTTCATCACATTGCACAGTTTTTTGTGTCCTGTATGCTGTGACTGGCAAGCGTGTGGGTGGGCAGTGTGTGCAGTGGCTTTCACTAATCATTGCTTGTGCAGTAAGTGATGAATGCCAACATATCTAAAATGGTAGTGTGCTTCGGAAGATCAGCCCAGTTTTTCAAAATGTTTTTGATACTAGATTAAATCAAATGCTACTCTCTTTTGCAGTAAACCAGTCAATTTGACTGTTGTTCTGTGGAGTGATGAAAGGAAACAAGTAATGATTGTACGGCTCCATCTGGCCAGTTTAACATTTTTTTTTTTTGCTAGCAAAAGTTCCTTTGTTGCTGAAAATATTGGGTTGTTGCTGAAAATGGAGCACTCTCTTTCCTGTCACTCAGTGCAAACTTGTGATGCCAGGACCAAGAGGAACTCTGTGATTGCATTAGGATGTGAATGGCAGTGTAGCTAGTAGTGTCAGGGATTTGCACATGGAAAAATGCCTTGAAGTCACTGCAGTTCACCCGGTTAAAGAACCATTGGTGGCGGTACCTGTGTATTTAACTTCTTCTTTTTTTTTTTTTTCTGCTTTTTAGCATTAAGAAGCTGCCTTCTATGTCAGCAGAATGGGGTAATCTGTTTATGCAGGCACTTCGCAGTATGTCCAAATAACTTTAAGGAACTTGTCCCTGACAGAAAACTGGTGCCATCTGATACGTATATGCCTGCAACTGTATCATCCCAGTAAGATGGTGCCATCGGGTAGATGTGCTTGTGAGTCGCCATGCTGCTGGGACCATAATGGTGCTCTTTCCTTTCAGAGTATTTTAGGACATGATGAAAAGAACACAGGTAATCATAAGAATGAAAGGCTAACAACGGCGAAACCAAGAAATAAAAAGATGCCCAATACTTCATCCCGTAAAATAAATTAGGCGGGGTTTAACTCTGCTTAAACTGACTGTGATGTGCAAAAGAAGTTTGGCATAGTTTGGTATGATTTTGCTGTCAGTTTAGTATTAAGGGACTTCTAGAGAGTTTGACAAAGTGTTAAACGTCTTTGATTTGGTTTTTGGGAAGTGAAAAGTGAAGTTATGTGCTTCACTTGGTGGGTGTTTGAAACTACAATGAACAGCACACAATTTGAGGTACAGATGTAGTTGGTTGGAATCAGCATAGCAAACTATCCTCCAACTTAGCTAGCATATAAACACTCTGTGAGAAGTGAAATGGTATGACATCACCCTGAATGCTGAACAAGGAATGGTTGAGTCACAAATTTGTTACAAAATCGCGTGAGTTTTGTGGTATTGTTTTTGCTCACACATCCTGCTCAAGCCACTCATGAGGAAAGCAAGGCTTTCACTTTAATAACTGGATTGTGCTAAGTCCTTTTCAAGTAACGTGGAGCAGTATTCAGTCCAGATGATGTCACCCAGCTGTCATCACAGCGACAGTTTGGGCACCATGTCAGCACTGTTGGGCCTGACCTCGTTGTCTCTGTCACTTAAAAATAATTAAATTGCCAAAGAAAACACCACTTCTGCTCTTGTTTTCCACCATCATGTATCTCTACTTGGCAGACTGGCTCTTTTAACTCGTCTGTGACACTGGGCAGAAGTCGTCTTGAACATGTTAGGCAGTATCACTGAGGTATATACTACATTATTCAGTACTAGTGCTAGAGTGAGTTTATAGAATTCATTGTGTGCTGTAATGCAGAAAGGAACATGTTTACATCACAATTTGTGCCATCTCTGACTGCACACATGCAGCGTCGCAGGTCAGTAATTTTTCAATATGTACAATGTGCTGAATATTTCAGAAAATGTTTGCATCTGTCAGATGTATTTATCAGACGCATTTTATAATAATGTACTCCCGCCTTGTGAGAATCTCTGCGATAAGGATTAATTGAGCATTTAATTTTTGCTTGAGGCATTTAATACCTGCTCACCTAACATCTTAGAAACTTCAAAGAAGCATCTATCTATTGTTTTCTTAAGTGCATTATTATTGAAAAGCACTAGCCCCCTTTCCTGATCCAGCCTTGAGATTGTACTGCTTCAGTTTATTGATATGCATTTTTCATGCTGTGATTGTAATGTATACTTAGCATGGATTATTCAGCATACATGGTGAGTAAAGTGTGCTTGCCTGATGATCAGACTAATTTTCCTGCTACAGTGATAAGTCACTAATTTCAATGTTTGGTTTATTCAGAGTTATGCTCTGGCTCCATGAGCATCAAGCACATTAAAAAAAATTGTTCCTCTTAAGTTGTACTAGTTTGCAAAATTCTAATGCATTTTTGCTGTCTGTTGATATCGATTGACTCAAGGTCAGCAGAATGTGCACTGGGCTGTTAAAGTAAAATACACATAGAAAATAGATAGTAGCATGTTTTAATTAGAGCCAGAAATTGCTCAGCTTAATAGGAACTGCTGAAACATGGAAGGGGTTTTGGTTATTAGATTAGAACATGGATAATTTGTAGCTCTGGAATTGCTGCATTTGTGACAATATATTTTGTTCATGGTTGGATTACTTATCATTGCTTTAACCACAGAAGATGGGTGTAGGCTGTGCACCTTTTTTTATGATTCGTGTGTAATAACATAATTAAATGCGTATACTGCTTTGAAGGTGCAGTGAGAGCTACAAATGAACAGACCATGCCCTGATATCACTCACTATGGGGTGAAATTGATGACATTGGTGACAGTCCCTTTGATAATGTTGTGTATTAATAGACTTCCTCTGGAAGTAGAGATATGAATAAGTTTGAACTGTAGAAGCATGTTACACAGCCTCTTCACTGTAAAACCTACATGTTCGTTCACACATACTTGGTAGATAATTCAGTGCTGTGGCTGCTTGGGGCACATATTTCGACAGGGGTGTATGTGGCTTCTTATCCTGGCCTTGTTCTTTTTTGCAGAACTGTCCAACCAAGGCAGAGGCTCGCCGCAGTGCAGCCAAAATTGCCCTGGTCAACTCGGTCTTCAACGAACACCCAAGCCGGCGCATTTCAGATGAATTTGTTGCCCAAGCAGTGCATGATGCCAAGGCCTCATTTGGCGTGAGTACCGGCTCATTGGCATTAGGTATTTTGGCAGTCACTGGTGCGGTGTAGCAGTTTATACTCGGCCATGACTGAGTTAAGGCTCAATGACTGCGGCCCATTCCATGCAATATTTTGATTGCATAGCGCACACCAGATTTTGGTGCCTGGTGAATATGGCTATTTTGCCAAGGCTCGTTCATTATGTGCATGACCTGCGTGCCCGTCACTCCAGGACAGGTGCTTACAGGAGCCCTGCAATAAATTTTGGTATACACATTTCAGAGTGAATCAGTTTTGTGTTTAGTGTCATAACGCTGTGCATGTTGGAACTGTGTGGTCTGTACACAGTAGGCTCTTCCTGACACAAACTTGGCTGAACGAAATTTTTGGATAGAGTGAACGGTAAGGAAACGTGATTGGTTTTTCATAGGCTTAACAGAACATGGTTGGCTGCTTGTGAATGGAATTTTATGTGCGTTTCGGTAAAGAAGAACCTTACCAGTGAGTGCTAGCATCGGTGACTCTGTGCCTTATATTTCGAGTGTACATGCGCCACCTTTGAAGCAAGAAAGAGTTTGAGAACTTCTCGGTTTACGAGTGCAATTAAAGGCCCACCACTACAAGCAGTTGTACCGTGCACCTACACCTCGTGCCTCGCATGTTGCACATTGTCTCTGGCAGACAGAATTGCACCAAGTCTGAAGTGCTTTGAGGCTGAACATGTATCCAAATGAGATTGTCAACAGATTACATAGGTGCCTTGTGTTCTGCCTCCATCAGAATGCAGCCAGGATCAAGTCTGCGTCCATTAGTTCAGCAGTCCAGCACCCTAACCACTGAGTAAATGGGGCATGGCTATTAGAAAAAACATAAAAGAATTTTCTGAGATTTGGTCTCTGACGAATGCTGCAGTTGATAGCTAAGTAACTAGAATTGTGAACAATTTTGAGTCAATAAAACGTTTACAGTGATATGAACAGTGCTGCTCGGGCATGGGGGTCAGTGGTACAGAGTCCGCTTGAACTTATAGAAAGAACAGCTAACAATGACAGTTTGCACAAATACTGGAAAACAGCTAAATTACATTTCTTAGGATAGTAGTGTACAAATATTAAAAAGATACTTTCAAAGCATCACTTGACATTGCTCCTTGTGTTACCCTAGTCGAGAACTACTGCATGTGCGAATTGTGAAGACAATTGGTGAAGGCATTCATTGATTTGAAGTGTTTATACAGCAAACAAAAATTTCTAATCTTGAAGGGTCGAATGCTACTGTCTGTGTCTTCAGTGTCGGTGCTTTCTTCCAATTCGGTTCAACAGATAATACTAGAAGTCTTGAAAATGAATGTGCTCGCATATTGTAGATGTCAGGTAGGTTTTAATCAGTTTCATATTGAATGCCCCCCCCACACACACACACACTTATCTTTCTTCATGAGACGAGGATATCTTCACAAATATTTGCATCCCACTGAGCAATAAACGTGAAGAAGTCCAGTGCGGAGCGACTGATGCAATGTCACCACTGAAGTCGTTTCGTCACACACCTCCGACGCTGCAGCTGCACCTCCTTTAGGTCTGCGTCCAATGCAGACATACCCCCCACACCCTCGTGGTGTTGCCACTATTGCAAATGCTATCCTATATTAAGCACGTGATGCGTCATATCGCAGAGTCACCTGCAATCAGGCTTGTGCACCCGATAGACCTCTCTTCCTGTCTAGTGCACGGGTTCGCACTCTGAGGAAGTAACAATAGAAAAAATGTTTCACCACCACAACTAAGCTTGTTCACTGCATCAGTTTATAAACTTCAGTCATGTTCTTCTCGACTTCTTGTTTTGGGCCAAATATGGCTTTTGCACATTTGACGGATGGCTTGCGCTGAAGGCACGGCCGGCGCGGCCGGCGCAGCAGTGTTTAAGGCGGTGGGGACAGTGCTGCCATCAGCCGATGGTAGCAGTCGTGCCGAAGGTGGATGCCTGGGCAAGAACTAAATCGCGCTTCACGACAGTCTGCATGCTACAGAAAGCATGCTGAGCACACTGATTGGGAATCATGTTAGCAAGCGCGAACAGAGTAATGTATCATTAGCTTATCGGTGCCGGAACAGCAGTAGACGATACGGTGGCCAGTGCCGCTCTGTGATGTCACCAAGCATTTCAACATGGTGATCGTTGCTGGTGGGAGGAGCTTTGCGGTATCAACTTCAGCCACTTATTTCGAAATAAGGAATGCTCCTAGGGTGCTAAAATTTTGGAAATAGAAAAATTATGTCCAGTATTATCTACCACACGCCAAAACCTGTCATATAGTGGATGACCTGGCATGACCCTTTTAAGTATGGAAAACAGAGCTCTGTCTTGAAGGGCACAAAAATGGTATTTCTGACGCACCCATTCTCCGAGGGCGCTATTCAAAGTGCACTATTTAATTCTGCTTTGCAGGGCAGTCAAGGCGTCGAGGCATTCCGCTTCATGCTAGAGGCGAACCGCGGCCGCACCATGCTCGAGTTCCAGGAGCTGATGAGTGTCTTCCAGCTGCTGCACTGGAATGGCTCGCTGAAGGCGATGCGCGAACGGCAGTGCTCGCGCCAGGAGGTGCTTGCGCACTACTCACGTCGGCCGCTGGATGACGAGCTTCGCTCCCAAATGGCGCTCGACTGGGCGGCACGCGAGCGACAGCTTGGTACCGGTCGTGTGGCTGCTGAGGCCGCTGCTGCCAGGGCTGAGCTCGAGGCGGCGCGACTTGCGGGCCGCGAGCTGCGCTTTCCCCTGGAGAAGCAGCGCATCCTGGCGCTTGCTGCCCGCATGAGTGCTGATGGCCCGACCGTGAGTCCCTGAGCCCCGCCCTGGCCGCTTTCAGCAGTGTGGGCTGGCAGCCTGCTTCTGAACAGAGGAAGGGCATTGTCATATCGACTCAGCAGTACCATTCCCCTGCTGTGATGCCTTCGATATACGCAGGCTGCCTCATGCTCAGCCGTCAAGGTCTTTCAAGTGCTTCTTTGCTTATACTGCCTATGCTGGCAACTCTGCTGTGAATGCAATTGGGTTGTGATGGGATCGTATTTGGGCACAAATGCGTCGCTCTTGCAGAAGACAGTTCAAGTACAACTAGAGTGCCCATACTCGGACTGCTGCTGCTGCCAACAAACACAAGAAGCCAGTAACTTTGTCACTGCCCATGTATGTCGAACCCACGTGGGCATCGAGGCTTACACTATAGTGCTCAGCAATGACTAGCCACTGAAGTGCCTCATCTTTTTTGAGCTCTGTTGAAAACTCGGTAGTGTTGCACTGCTGGAGTAGAAACTGCAGGTTAGTGACTGAAGCCATTTAAGGAGTTGTTATTGGTCGCTCCTAGCACAATTTTCTCTATTGGTGATGTGGCCATACTGGTGCTGCTGTTGGCAACACATGGGACCAAAGGTAGGCTTTTCCTGCCTCTGCCTTTTTATTTACTTGATAGAGTGGTTGTTTTGACACACTTTGCTCTCCTGTGCTGAGCATGTGGGTGAGGCTTGCCTGCCACCACTGAGGCTTTTTAACATGCAAACTTTTTGTTTGCCAGGTGACCTAAGCTGGGCTCGACAATTTAGTAGAACTGAGCTGCTTAAAGACCAGCTTTATAAATGGGCAAACAATGATATCTCCTTGATGCTTAGGGTATATATGGCTAAATGATTTATCTAGCAGCCTTTGTCGCTAGCTTGCTGCTTTGTGCCAAATTGTATTTTTGCTAGGCGTATCTGAGTGCCATGGAAGATGGTTTATGCCGAGGAAAAAAATACTCATGTGGCTCTCTTTTTTACAATGATGTTATCAGGATATTTTCAGTGCACATAAGCCAAATGAATGCTGAACTTGTGTACCAGTGCACAACTGCCATCAGGCTTTGATCCCTGCATCAAATGGCAAGGAGCTGTCTGTAACAGACTTAAAATTTACCAGACAGGCATAAAGACTTCATTGTAGATGTTTAGTGTGTTCGTCTGGTCCACTTTTTATTGTTTCGGGCTGTTTTGCTCTTACCTTTGGATGTTGTGTCTTGATTGATACTCACTGCCTAAGAAAGAATACTCAAAAGAAAAAGGGAAATAAGTGCAAGAAAAAGAATACTCGTGATTGTTGAAGCTTGATCAACATTTGTTTGTTTCAGGGCAGGCTTGCCACTTCCTGTGCCAATTAGAATTCTGCTGAATGCTGGGTTGAGTGCATGCAGCATTTTGCTGCTGATTGGAAGTAGATCTGCTTGCATGTGGCTATTGTAATCTGTGCACACCTTATGCGTAGATGGCCGTGCACACTTTTGGGGCCTGGCAGTCTTGGATGAGTACTGACACAAAACCATTTCAGCGGACTGTGTGGGACCGAGTTCCTGCATATCTCTGAGGACACTTCTAGGCAATAATGGAGGGAGCTTAGCATATCTGAATTTTTTCATTCGAACACTAAAAAATTGCCTTAAAAGCGTGTTTGAAATTATCAAGTACTCTGTATGATATCCGCGATGTTCTGTGACATTAGGAGAGGAGTTTTATCAGATATTGGCTGCTTTTGGTGGCATATTTATGGCACTGGCATTTCAATGAAGTGGCACAAGTTTGCCGGATTACTTGATTACCAGCTGCATATTTTGCCGTGCTTGGTAATTTACTGAGTATCCTTTTTACCCTAATCCACAACTACTTGTATTAAATGCCGATATTTACTCATCAATTGCAGTTTTCTACTTGCAAATGTTAATTGCCACCGGAGGAGATGTTGAAAATTTTGTGTCAGTACTCTTCTAAGATGGCTGTGCGATGTTCTGTTGATAATTATTCAAGTGCAGAAATATTTATTGTGTTCACTTGCATTTAAGCTTTTTGCATTCACATTTGCTGCCACGCTTGAGCGGTTATTTTCGTGTTGCTTACAACAGAGCCTTGGCGCTAAAACGTTGCAGATTTAGCAATTTCTGCATTGGCACAAGTACTGATTAGCAGTACTGGCCGCTGAAGGTGTTCTTGAAGTGCGGGACTGAGACGACTTGTTGAACACTATGAAGAGTACTCTAAAGCGGGGAATGCTGGAAACTCTACCTGCTTATGAGGCATTTCATTGACACGAAGCTGTTGGCAAAGGCCTGAAAGGTCCACCTCGTTGGATGTCTGGATTCCGCACATACCTGTGATGAGTTGGCAGAGTGCCTACCTATGCCAAGACAGACGAATGCCAGTTGTGCAGCTGTAGAGACAGGGTGGCATTTGTAAAAAGATGCTCATTTTGTGCTGGGAGGATCGCAGCGCGGGCTGAATGTCCACTTTCCAGTGAGACCTCATGCTGATGGACATTTGTGATGTGTAGAACACTGGTCATTGAATTGAGATAGTTTTGTGTATATGCTGGTGCTGAAGTTTCAGAGTGCGTCTTGATGCGATTTTTACATTTTTGTTCTTGACTGCCGTATTTATTTGTGTTCTTTTTCTTACGACTGTTTGATAACTAATGCTTGAATCGCACTGACTTTTGTACAGATGGGAAAGTAGGCCTGTAGCGTAACGAAGTGCGAACGGATTTATGACAAAAAAAAAGAGTGATTTTGTTGCGTAAGGCATGCTGAGCAGGGTGGAAATTTTTGAAGAGCGAGCTTGAACCCAGTTGCAGCTTGCTTGATTGAGTGCATATATAATGAGTGTTGCATTTTTGAGAAGTCTACTTCTCTGAGAGATCTTGCCGAATTGCAGTTGCTTTAGCATGGCTGGCTGAGTTCAAGCATACCTGTGCTCCTTATGAGTATAGTGTTGCTGTCCCTTTGTATGCTAGTTGCATTTGCTTGTTTGTAGAGTTGAAAAAGTAGCAGAAGAGTATGCTAACATTATCAACCATCTCATGTTAGCCAAGTGCGTGGTCATTTGAGAAAGGAAGACTTTATCTATGCTTGTAATTTTATCTTTACACCCCGATGCTGCATTTGCTTTATAATATATATATACATATGTGTATATTATACCTGTTTTCTTTATTTTATTGCGGAAAGGGGAATTTTGAAGACCAGCTGGAGTGCGGTTGTCTCAGCGCCGAGTGAGATAAGATGTGTGTGGCCGTGCTTCCGGTGCCAGATTGCACCCTCAATGCACGGCATTCATGCTGTGGTAATCTAGTCTGTGATGCGATTCATGTATTTGTCATGAAGCGCTGGTCAAGTGAGTGGTGTGTGCCGCAGTGAGGGAAGGGGGGAAGGAGGAGGGAATCGTCAAGCCACTTGTGATTGCTGCCATGTGCTTCTCTTTTCTTCCTAGTCTGTGATTCTTCTCTTTGTGCTGTCTTGATATAGTGCAGCTGGCATTTGGTCTTAATCCATTGCAACCTTTCCTTTTTGCCTTCCTGGGCTATGAGGTGCAGATGGTCTAAATTGTTTGTGAAGTGAGGATGAGCCATGACTGCAAACCATTGAGCATAATTTTGTACCTTTTTTCTGTTCCAACACAAGCAAGAGTATAGAGAACCTGTCATCCTTAAGTTACGTAAGCAAAATTAGTGCACCCATCTGCATAGCGAAATTGGGAACAAAAAAAAATGCTGTAATTTATTCTCAGATCATTGCTAATATATATTGTGTAATGAACCATTAACGGTGTCACGGTATAGAGGCTTCTCTTAAAAATAGCCACTGCCACCTGGGCGAGTTGGAAGAGAAAGCATTGTTCAAGGGTAGTTTATGTGTCTGAGTATTTGCAGAAGCATCAGTTGCAAGTTAATGTGATATGTCATTGTGTATAGCCTAAAGAAATCTGGCTGTGGTAACTGGCTGTTTCCTTCCACTGTCCACCATAGTGCACTTTTGCTAATAACATGCTAATAAAGGTAACAATTTAATTGATAATAATTAATAATAATGCCAATAACAATTTAAGTCTGTTAAGGGGGCTGTTTACATAGAAGTGCATGAAATTTGCATGTATGTTAGACATGAAATGCAATCTAATGATATTCTAGCTGAAACTAAAGGAGAAAGCGTGCAGTCTTTCTCAAAAGTTTGGAGCCCACAGCGACTGTGTCTGGAGTAGGAGCACTGGTGATCCATGGCCCTGTTGTTGGAGATGGTTGTCACAGCATAGAATATGCCAGGTGAGGGGCTTGCAAGTTCTTGTGAGATCGCAACCTCACTATTAGCTAGGTAGCCGGAGGGACTTCCTTTCTTGCCTGGCACACACTCTTTAGCGAAAGTCGCCAATCCAGTTTTGTGGCTTGGCAGCACTCGCTCCAGCCACAGTCACGGTAGGACCCAAATTCTTGTCAAACACCATACCTGGTTTGAAAATTTTGCATGGAGAACAGGTAACCAGTAATCTGTTAGTATAATATGATAAATACCATAGGAGGGGAAACAGTCATTAATAGGTGAGGAAACGGAACCGGGAAACTTGCTGGGATAGGGGGACAGTGCAAGGCCTGAGTAAATTAAATGTGATTGGGGGGAGATCTGTTTGCTGCAGAGGACCTAACCTTGTGTGGAGCAGTTGTTCACTTAGCGAATGTGGTAGTCAACTGGTTAAAGCACTGTTTGCATCATGGCTTTTCTGATCATTCACCTAAACCATGCCTCCTGTCACTCTTTTTGTAAAAACTCAGCTGCGGCAGTTACGCACCAGTTTCCTGTGCTCAATGTCTTGTCCTCTGGTAGCGGTGCACCAGTCCTATGTGTGTGGCAAGGCAGACCTGTGTTTTTGTGGCTTTCCATTTATATAAGCAAGTGCAGCTTCCGCATGTACACGCATTAAGGAAGCTGCAAGATATGGGCTGATAATTTAGGCACAGTCACCATTGCAGAATAAAGTGCTTTTATGGTATAACCGAGTCTCATGTCCAGTTTCATTTTCAAACCTCTGTGGTATCTTTCTTTTTAGGAGTAGACACCTAACTTTTGTGTTCGTGTTTTATGATTTGTGATAATGCATAATGCATTATTGTATATGGATCACCACGTGATATTTGCCTATGTGCATTAATTATTTGTAATCGAATTTTCTCAGCTGTTTCGATTCTAGTTCGAATCTCTGAGCTACGACTGCGAGGCCAAAGTCAAGTGCAGGCCACATGAGGGATAAAAAATAAAAAACAGTGATGTAATCACTACTGCTTCACATGTAGGCAGGCTGGCTTTAGCATAGTAGTGGATTAAAATGACAGAGGAATGATTGTATGCAAATTGATCGGTGGCACCATCGTTGGCAAAATTTCGCAGCAATTTTAATTTTTTTAGTCCTATATTTTGTTATTGTTTTACTTTTTATTTTTCTAAAAAACATTTTACATTATCATGTGGTATGTTTGAAGTCACGATCTAGGTAGGCGTACTGTCTCAATGATCAGGCTAACACCTGTAATAAAAGTAATGTCAAGGTTCGATTGTGGCATCACCTCAAATTTGGTTTAAATTTTTTTTGGTTTATGACTTTTAACTTTAAAAAGCAACTCGGGCTGTGAGAGACGCCGTAGTAGAAGCTCCGGAAATTTCGGCTTGCTAGGGTTCTTTAACGTGCACAGATGTCGCACAGCACACAGCCGTTTTCGCCTCTGTCGAAAAGCGGCGCGACCAGGATTCAATCCTGTATCCTTTGGGTCCAGCTGTCAAGTGCCCTAACCACTACACCACTGCGGCGAAAGTTTTAGAATTTTTTATACACTGACGCCTAGCATCAGCAAACATTGTCTTTTCATTCTGAGCACTTGGACACCTTGGAACACATTTTTAATTTTTCACTTATTTCAGTTAATTTAACAAATACAAACTAAGTTTTCTCATTAGCATCATAAAGCATTGGCTTTTCATTCTGAGCATTTTGACACCTTTTTGACACCCAGCTACAAACAATGGCAATGTAGCTTCTTTTTATCCAAACTGGACTGGCATGGTAACCTTGCCTCTAACAGGCCTTCTGCAGTAACTCTTCAGTATTGTGTCTGAAGGCTCTACTCTGTTGGAACATGCAGTTTCACCATGCACGGCAGAGACACTGGCTCCCATGTCCAGCTCCATGTGAAGATATCTGCCTGCGACTTACAACACTGCTACAAACGGTGGAACTATTTTGTCGCTGTTCAGCTGCCTCGTAGACTTGCGGCTTGGTAGAAGAAATTTTCGCACTTTTTCAAGGCTGTGCATGGCTGCTTTTGGTGCCTTTTCTTGCTGTGTTTACTTCATGTTCTGCTTCATGTCTGTATTTTTCATAGAGAGGCATACACTCGCTAAATGCCCTCTCTTTCCACATGCATCGCAACGGGATTTGGCATGCTGGCATTTTGCGTATTGCAGCTCTAGCGATAACAGCTTATCGTCTATTTCATCGCTTTGCAGTGTAAACGGCCTGAGCTTCGGCCACGCCCTGTGTTTGCATCAACATGCTTGAGTCTGTTCTGGCTGTCTCCATCGCAAAAAGGATTTTGACTCCCACCGAATTTTTTTATCTGTTGTAGGCCGTCATTGCACCCGCCACCGCTTCGGCGGTGGACAACGGCTGTTGCGGCGCACGTCTTTCTCTCCCTCTTCTTTTTCTTTCTTCTCTACTTTCTCCTGTCCGCACGAGGCATCGGAGCTCAGCTACAGAGCTAGTAGCAGTGCTTGCATTTTATATTCCTTCTTACAACCACAAGAACAACAATAACAACGGCCGGACCGCTGCCGAGCGGTGCTGGAGACTGGAGAATCTCAACTCGTCCGACCCCGAGGTTGCGGCCTGCTGGCTGGCCACCGAGAACAGGAAGAATGAACGGCGCAAGGCCAAGCGAGAGTCGGAGACGCCAGATCAGAGAGCGGGGCGCCTGGCCAATAGACGGCGTCGGGACTCGTGCGGCGTGCCCTGGCCTTGCTGGAAGGTGATGCGGTGATGGAGGACGACGTGAAGGCCTGCCTTGTAACCGATCATGTGATTAGACTGAGTAAAACCTGTATCTCTTGTTGCGTATATCCTGGCATAGCTGAGCTAAGTCACTGCCAATTTTTCAGCGAGGCATGTAATCTTTGACGAATTCATCTGACTGGCTAGGCCGACTGTTGAGCTTGAAGTGGCATACCACCACGGAAGGCTTCGGAATGAAGTGGCTGGAGAGTACGCTGAATTTATGTTCGATTGAGACTTGGTCAGGCGTCTTGGGCGTCACCAGGCTACGTAGCAAGGAGTGTTGGGTCCGCAGCACGTCAGGAACGCAGACCTTTGCTTTTGCCCGGGAACGCTGTTAGCATCGAAAAACCGCTTCACTCGCTCCAGGTACTCGGTCCAGGGTACTCCTTCCCCGTGAAACGCTCCAATACCTCATAGGTCTGCATAGTCGTAGAGAATTTAGTACAATGCCGGAAAAAGGGTTCACTTCGTCGCCAGAATTGTTATAGCGTTTGTGAGAGGCGAGCCTAAGACACTTATGCGCGGGTTACAAGCGTGCCCTTCTCAGGGCACGCGTAGAGGCGCCCAGAGAGCAGACCGCACACACAGCTAGCGGGAGACAGACTGGCCCTCCTCGCTGTATGCGGGGAGAGCGGTTATTCCGTTCTTTCCCTTCCCGCTTCCCCATGCAGACCGGTTCTGGTGCCGTAGAGAAGACGCTAATGTAACGGGAAGCGCTTTGAGGATTGGTAAAACCATTATACTCGGCTATCTGATACATGAGTATGGACATATGGGCCCCATCACCGAGAGTTGTTGGCATTCACAGGTGCCGCAGGCCTGCATCAATATGTTTTGACCCCTTATGTCATTGCACAATAAAAAAACGATTATTTGCTTATTTACACTCAGTGTCGCTGAGAGGCGTAGTTTAGCATTGTCTTTGTCTCGCAAGATGCGCCGAGGTGTATTGCGAATGGTTCCAGCAACGCGCGTCCGTTTCCACAATGTTCCAGGTTGCACGTGCTAGTCACCTTTTGCGTCTTTATGGAGATGTTTCTGCAACGACTTCAAGTTGAGCGCTGACGAGTGCACCGGGGATCACATAGCTCGAAGACAAGAGAACACGTTTGCTGCTATTGCCGCCGCCGAGTTGCTTAGTTCTTTTGCTGGCGCAAGTCAGGCCTACCTGTTATTTTCTGCCCACTTCGTTGTTACCACCATGTGACATCTGGTAGAGGTACTGAACCCAACGTGACCATGACAGAATGACGGTGCCAGTCGAACATACCCAGCCGGGATGACATGGGATAACCACTACGTTTGAGTCTTCGTGCGTCTGACTCCACCATATTTGCGTCATTAATTGCTACAGCTTCACCTGAAGTTGTAGTCCTGTGAGAAGGAGAGGCAGCCATTGGTTTTTCCTGAGGCTGATACATTTCAGAAGGCATGTTTGTCATGACAGGAGTCGTCCTTGTTTGCAAAGCTTGCGTAAGCTGAACTGCCAGAACGTTTGTAATGCACTCGAAGACAGTAACTATTCGGTGTACTGTTTTAGCCATAGAGGCTTCCACAGCATTCGATTGATACACCTAATGGCACACCTGATCGGGCTGACACACTTGCACAGCCGTGCTATTTCTCGTTAACTTATTTTATAGCTTCACGTTGCGAACAGTTTTTTTTTTCTATTACTTTTAGAAGTCGTAATTTAATTTTGAGATGAGCAATCTGTTATGTAATTAGTAGCGCCTAAGAATCTCTCCGTTTTTACTCAATAAACGCCACTCCTAACGTGTAGTAGGCCAGAGTCATGTGATCTGTTCACCGTGGTGTCTGCTCTCTGTCGTATCATCCGTCAACCATAATATGTGTGTAGTCATTCAGATATAACAGTGTCAGAAGTAACGGAACATAGCACTTCTCTGGCCCCTGAGTGACTCGGCACCACAGTACATGAAGCATGGCACTCCACTTTATTCAACCACCGAAACCTTTCGAGCCGGGCAGCAAACCCGCGGTAGCGTGGTCGGACTGGCAGGCGGCCTACCAGCTTTACGAAACAGCATGCGAATATACCACAAAGTCAGAAGCAACAAGGAGAGCACTGCTACTTCATGTCATGGACCAACATTGCGGAAAGTCGTGGAAAGATTCCGTTTTCTTGAGGCAGCCAAAGGTGAGCAGAGAAGTGACACGGTAGCAACCATTTTTTCGAAGTTCGACGAAAAGTACCTTCCTTACAAAAACGTGACGCAATCGACCGCCGTCTTCAAAAGCATGAGTTTGGAATAAAACCAGACGATCGACGAGTTTATTGCTGAACTTCCGCATCAAGCAGCAATGTGCGACTTCGCTGACAAGCATGACCGACCGCCTCTTGGGCGACAGGATCATCGTCGACAATTTTGACGCATCACTACGAGAAAGGCTGTTCTGCGAGAGAGATTTGACGCTGGAGAAAATCGCTACGTGCAGAGCGGCGGAAATATCCAAGCAGCATGTGTATTTGCTAGCAACGACTGCAGATGGACAAGAAACGATGGTGGATAACCTGAGCAGAAAATACAAGCGCGATCGACAACAGGTAGCCTCCTGGCCTGATCCAGAACTTTGTGATCCCCCGATACAAAGGGGAATGGCCGCATCAGCATCATCAGCAACATCCGAGAGGACAACCAGCGTTTCATTGAAGGAACAGTCAGCCCAAAGAAACAGTGCCACAGCGTACATGCGGCAGGTATGGAACCGTGCACCTACCCCGAAAATGTCCTGATTACGGCTCTACTTGCTATGCGTGTGGGACTTTCGGACACTAAGCGAGCGTTTGCCGCCAGAAGCAACGAACAAAGCAGACAAAAGTTCGCATGCTTGCCGCTGAGCATGATGACGACTCCGACCAAGAATTCTTGTGTAGCTTCACCGTGGATATTGTATACACGATGCATCGTCAGACTTGTTGGAAAGCGTCGATGTAAATGGCCGGAACGTGGACATTAATTTGGACACGGTATCCGACGTGAATATTCTCCCTGAACAGCTAGTGTTTAAAAAAAGGTTACAACTTTCCTAAGTAAGCAACTCAACATTGGATATGAATGTGAACTCTCTTGCTCAGAAGCAAAGCTTTCTAAAATTTTGCTAGTGAAAGAAATCCTGAAGCCTATACTTAAGCAGCTGCTTGCACAGAGTCAGGAGCATCAGAGCAGAGGAAGAGTCATGGCCTCCGGCTTCTCAGGAGCTTGAAGCTCTGCTTCAAGGATTTCTTGATGTTCTCAGAGGCATTGGCAGGCTACCAGGAGAGTACAGCATACACCTCCAGCCAGACGCAAAACCTACAGAGTCCGCCTCTCGCAGTGTACCAAGTGCATTAGAAAAGACTGAAAGACTGTCAAAGCTGAACTCGAATGAATGGAACAGAATGACATAATTAAGCATGTGATAGAACCAATAGACTATGTGCATCCGATTGTTATAGCCGCTAAGAAGACAGTATGCGAATCATTCTTGACCCCAAAAACTTAAATGCAGCAGTGAAGCGGCATCACTATCGTATTCCGGTTCCAGAAGAACTATTTACATGACAGAGTGGGTGCACAGTGTTCTCAATTTTGAATGCTAAGAGTGCATTTTGGTAGCTAGCACTTGACGAAAGAACACAGCCTCTTCGAGAGCTACTTAAGTCTGATATCTCGCGGCCGGCCCTGGTCTCCCAAGATGGCAAATGCTTTCAACGAGATCAAGAGCAAGCTGACAGCAGCAATAGTGACGTAGTACTTTGACCCGGCACAGCCTATTACCATATCCACAGATGCAAGTTCCTATGAAATCGGCAACGCCTTTCTTCAGAATGGACACCCAGTAGTATATATGCATCCGCAGCACAATTACACCAGCACAGCAGCGCTATGCGCAAATTGAGAAGGAACTGTTGACTGTTGTGATTGTATGTGAACAGTTTCACTATTATATGTATGGTCGCAGCATTGCGGCTGAAACTGATCATAAACCTCTCATCGGTCTTCAATGTAAGGACTTCCATAAAATCTCCCCCAGATTACAATGTCTACTACTTCGGCTCCAGCGCTGCACTGTGAAGTTGGTGTAAGTACCTGGTAAACACCTGACAGTTGCGGGCACTCTGTCTCGAGCTCCTGATACAGCAGTCACCATTAAGACCCCTGTCTAAGAGTATCAGGTTTCGGCATGTACATTAGTGCAAGCTTCAATCGCCAAGCTAGCCGAGATAAGAAACTTCACCCCTACTTATAGCACACTCCAACGTGTATAGCCACGCACATTCAGAAGGGCAGGCCTGATGAGATTTCAAAAGTTGCCCCAGCATTGAAGCCCTACTATTCCATCAAAAGTGAACTATACACTATAACGACTTGTCATGCCTCCAAACTCTCTAAGCTCCACATGACCCACAGAGGCATCGTCTCATGCAAGAACACAGCTCGCCAGAGTGTCTACTGGCCCGGAATAATCCAGGACATTGAGGAGATGATATCTAATTGCTAGGTCTGCCGAAACCACCAACGAGGTAACCAGTGAGAGCCACTCCTTGACAGAGAACTACCAACACGTCCTTGGAAGAAATTGGCAGTGGACTTCCACCACAGTGGTGCTACTTATTCGCTTATAGTGGATTACTATTCAAAGTTTGTGGAGGTCAAGAAAATGTCAACAACCTCGGTCTCATAGGTAGTCACAGTGCTCAAGGATACGTATGCACGCTTTGACATACCTTCAGTAGTGAGTGATCAAGGCCCTCGATTCGACTCCATCCAGTTTAGAAACTTAACAAGGAATGGGACATTGTCCAGAAACCCACATCACCGCTTTTTCCTAGCTCAAATGGACAAGTTTGGAGAACTATCCAAAAAACATAAAGGCAATGATTACAAGAGCGCTGTTCGAAGGCAAGAACTCGCAGTGGTACTGTGGAATCACAGAGCAGCTCCGATGAATGGCCTCCTGTCCCCAGGAGAGATGCTTATGGGAAGAATAAACGTTTATTCCAGCCCATTCCAGTACTTCGTTACCGCACTACCCGCACAAGGAGCTCCAGAAAAACTTCCAATAAGCCAACAGGCACAACACAGGCACGCAGACCAGCATGCTCAAGATCTGCCCCCATGAAGCAAGAACCAGCCAGTGTGGTTTTGGCATGGAAAGGAATGGGAGAAAGCAGTCATAACGAAAGTCGGCCCAGAGCCACGAAGGTATACAGTTACAGCAGCCAACGGTAAAGCGTACATACGTAACCGACATCACCTATGAATACGGCGCTGCTCAAGGGGTCCCCAGGCAATACCTGAAGACTACTATCCTAATAAGCCGACAAAAGAAAATGAGCCGCATCATTCCTCACACACAGGGAGAGGGGAAAGGTGGCTGATCCTGGCCAACACCTAGCGCTGGGACAGGGGGCTAGCCACCGATTTTTATCTGTTGCAGGCCGTCAATTGCACCCGTCACTGCTTCGGTGGTGGACGAGGCTGTTGTTGCGGCTTTGCGGCGCGCGTCTTTCTCTCCCTCTTCTTTTTCTTTCTTCTCTATTATCTCTTCTGTCCGCACGAGGCGAAACGAAGAGGCGTACGTGTGCTGTGCTATGTCAGCGCACGTTAAAGAATCCCAGGTGGTCGAAATTACTCCGTAGCCCTCCACTACGGCTCCTCTTTCTCTCTTTCCACTTTCACTCCCCTCCCTTACGGCGCGGTTGCGGTGTCCACAGAAATCAAGTGAGACAGTTACCGCGCCTTTCCCTTCCTATAAATAAATCAGTTAAATCAGGCAGCAGAGGTGGCTCAGCTACAGAGCCAGTAGCAGGCCCGTGCATTTTCTTTTTGTTTTTCCTACAGCCACAACAACAACATCACACACGGTAGCCCTGCCTGACTGTCCCTCATACCCGAGAGCCACTGCAAGCACTCCCGAAGAAGACGCGCTCAGGAAGGCCAGTGAAATTCTTTCAAGGTTCATCATGTGATCATTTTATTTTTGTAGCGAGAGCTACACTATGCCAGCCGCTTCGCCTCTTCGCCGTGATCACACTTTCGTCGTGTTCGCACCTTGGCCGTGGTCGCACTTTGAGCCTAGCTACTCTACTCGCTACTCTACCAGGTTTAACCATCTAAACCACAGCCAATTCGTGGCTAACTAGTCACTAAGCAGTACTTATGACTAGTCAGTAACTAGTATTAGTCATATTAGTCACGACAAGGTTTGGTTTGGTTTGTAGGGTTTAACGTTCCAAAGCAACTCAGGCTATGAGAGACGCCGTAGTGGAGGACTCCGGAAATTTCGACCACCTGTGGTTCTTTAACGTGCACTGACATCGCATAGCACACGGGCGCCTTGCTTTGCGCCGCCATCGAAAAGCGGCCGCCGAGGCCGGGATTCGATCCCGCTTCCTTGGGAACAGCCATGGCTAAATAGTAATTAATAATGACAATGACTAAATAGCCATGACTAATGACAATGACTGGCTATGACGTCATCACACGGTGATGGCATGACCGGATGGGGCGTCATTATGGCGTCACATCAAGCCATGTCTAATAACTAGAAGTTATAATGACGTCACGTCTGATGATGACGTCACCAGGCGGGTAACTGTGGAGCCGCCCGACTGCCGGAACATGGACGAGCGTCTGCAAAATTATACGGAGATTCTTCAAAATTACAGGTTAAGCAGGAGTACAGTGAACTATCACTAGAGCAGGAGACTGGTGCCACCACCGGATAAAAGTATAAACAATAGGGAGGCAGTCGCATGGCGGTGCCTGCAAGCTGGGAACTTTGTAAACCCGGTCTGGGCATATTATGTCCAGATGGACGACAGAAAAAACGATAAAGAGCCAAGACCTCTTTGCCTGCTTCTAAACGCGGATGTCTCGGCTCTCGTCCCTTACGCCTGCGTGCCGGGGGCGGGGATTGGGGGCCTCTTATCTGGTGGAAAAATAAAGTTATCATCATCGTCACGCATATACGAAGTTGACCCCGCCGGGCTTTCGATCCAGGTACATCCAGGCGTCTGTGCGGCGCCATTAATTTGGCGCTTCCTCGAACGCCGCACTGTGCCGAGAAGTCTTCGGACATCTACCACATAATGTCGGATTGCCCATACAACCCAGCTATTACTCCTCACTCCAACCCCATTCGGGAGGAGCCGAAGCTATTCCTCCTCACCCCAACCCCATTCGGGAGTACTTGGAGGCACTCCTGCTCGGATGCCCCGCCGGGGTGGTGCAGTGGTAAGACGCCCGACTACTGTGCCGGAGTACTCGGGTTCGAACCTGACCTCGGCCCCGCCGGGGTGGTGCAGTGGTAAGACGCCCGACTACTGTGCCAGAGTACCTGGGTTCGAACCCGACCTCGGCTGCTGCGTTTCGATGGAGGCGAAACGAAGAGGCGTCCGTGTGCTGTGCGATGTCAGCGCACGTTAAAGATCCCCAGGTGGTCGAAATTACTCCGTAGCCCTCCACTACGGCTCCTCTTTCTCTCTTTCCACTTTCCCTCCCACTTTCCTCCCTTCCCTTACGGCGCGGTTGCGGTGTCCACAGAAAACAAATGAGACAGTTACCGCGCCTTTCCCATCATATAAAATAAATCAGTTAATATAAAATAAATCAGTTAACCTGACCTCGGCTGCTGCGTTTCGATGGAGGCGAAACGAAGAGGCGTCCGTGTGTTGTGCGATGTCAGAGCACGTTAACGATCCCAAGGTGGTCGAAATTACCCCGTAGCCCTCCACTACGGCTCTTTCTCTCACTCCCACCTTCCTACCTTCCCTTACGGCGTGGTTGAGGTGTCTTGTGCTGTGCGATGTCAGCGCACGTTAAAGATCCCCAGGTGGTCGAAATTCTCCGTAGCCCTCCACTACGGCTTTCCTTTCTCTCTTTCCACTTTAACTCCCGCCCCGCCGGGGTGGCGCAGTGGTTACGGCGCTCGACTACTGTTCCCAAGGACGTGGGATCGAATCCCGGCCTCGGCGGCCGCTTTTCGATGGAGGCGAAAAGCAAGGCGCCCATGTGCAGTGCGATGTCAGTGCACGTTAAAGAACCCCAGGTGGTCGAAATTTCCAGAGTCCTCCACTACGGCGTCTCTCATAGCCTGAGTCGCTTTGGGACGTTAAACCCCACAAACCAAACCAACCCAAACTTTAACTCCCACCTTCCTCCCTTCCCTTACGGCGCGGTTCAGGTGTCCACAGACACAAGTGTGACAGATACTGCGCCTTTCCCTTCCTATGAACCAATTATTATTATTGAGGTGTCTACAGAAAACAAGTGAGACAGTTACCGCGCCTTTCCCTTCCTATAAATCAATCAGTTTAAATCAATCAGTCAATCAATCCTGCTCGGCTGCTATGACCTGCAGGACGGCCTTGGTCGAGCGAGCCCGGGCAGCGGCCCCTGGGGCCCCGTACTAGGGACCCCACCTAGTATTTCAAAAAGCCGGATCTTCAAGGTCCAGCTCATGAATACCTCTATCCCATTTTGATACATAACATTTTTCACCACCACCACCACCACCACCACACCACACACAGATAAAAGCATATTCAGCGCGCAGGGATCAGCGGCGTTTCAAGTTGATTTGCAAGAAAGAAAAGGCGCAGTATCTGTCACAATTCTTCACGGACATCCTAAGGAAAAGGAGGAAGGTGGGAGTTAAAATAGAGAGAAAGAGGTGCTGTAGTGGAGGGCTTCAGACCACTGCGCAACAGACACTGCCGCCTCATTGCACTTTAGTGGGCCAAAGTGCAGTGCGTTCAGTGAAAGAGTAAGACGTGGGCTCGCATGGGCTCCTGTCAAAGTACGTTGGCTGGCCGAAAGTTTCGCTTGGATCAACGTTTCACTCATCACAACTGACACCGGAAGTGCTCCAACATCGATCGATACCACTTTCAAGGCAAGAACTGGAGTATTTTCTACTTTCTCGGCGCTTTTCATCTAGCCTCAACGGCCCGTCTCGCTAAGCCTCACATGAGCCGAGGCGGCCGCCGCCGCTACCGGCATGGCACAGGGCTTGCTCTCCGTTCGTGCATGGACGTAATAGAAGGTATGGATACCACCAAAAGAAGAAGTTCAAAGCCAAATCGACTGGTTAACCGAGGTCGACAAGAAGCGCGAGCAAGACCTTGCCCGGCCTTCCAACGCGAACGCATCTGCCGGCGTCGGCATGAACGCTGCTGGCGGCGATGACTCACCGCAACGTAACAGCGTCTCCGCAACGGCCGACGCTTAGCAAAGCAGTCTGCTGGCTCTAATCAACCACGGCTTCCGTGCGATATTTCACGATCATCATTCGGCCCCGTGATGGTCTAGCTGCGGGTGATTTTTCAGCTCCCCGGCTTTTTGTCGCGGTAAAGGCAGCAGCAGGCTTCGCGACACCGACGGCAAGGGCCTCGACCAACTCGTTATTAACGACAAACAGAACACGATCATCGTCAACACATCAAGTAAGGAATGTGCTCATCACTTCCTGAATATCAAGACACTCCACATAAACAAGATGTACCAAGTCCCTGTGTACGCGACGGTTCCGGAAACCTGCGGGAGAGGAGTGGTGCGCGGTATCGACCTCGAGTATACAATGGACCGCCACTGAAGCTTTGACGACCCATGCAACCCTCAGATATTCCAACTTCGTAGAATGGGCAAAACAGCATCTATTCTACTCACTTTCCAAGATGAATGCGTGCCAGGATGGATCACTACTATGGCGTACCCTTTCGGTGCCGTATTTACGAGAAACGCTACGAAGTTTGCAATGCATGCGGTGAGCTCGGACATCAGGCCGATGTGTGCGCCAACTCACCAAATCAATGCCGCAGACTATGAACCTCGGTGCCGCCTCTGCGTGGATGCACACCCCACGGGAGACACGAATTGCAAAGACAGCCGCCGTACACAAAACATTGTGAACAAATGCCGCTGGGAGGATATTCGCAAGTCCGAGAAGGAAGCTAAGACAGAGACACATTTCAAGAGCCGCCTCGACCTGCGACAGGAGCAGAAACAGTTCCGTGGTAGCTCCAAGAGCAGATCCCGCTCCTTCCCTCGACTGCCCTCCCGCCATTCCCAGGAACGAGGACGTGCCAGGAGCCGGACTAGGCTCGAGGAGTCACCCTCCAGGTCCAGATCCCGACCATCCCGATCTAGGGCTCCCGGCAGTGACACCCTGAACAAGAAGACGGCGAGCAAGGTAGTGGGTAGATCGAGCCTCTCAGCAACCATTCCAACAACCACCACCTCCCTCACGGGAGACACCTGAACTTAAATCTCTCGTACAACAGCAAGAACTACAAATTTCAAATCTTAAATGGGCATTACAGGCCGCACAGTCCACTACCAACGCACCAGCTACTTACTCCACCATTTCCTTCTACTGTTTCCGAGGAGGAGGAGGAGGATGATTCAATGCAAGAGCCTCCTCCACACAAACACAAAACTTGCACCAATTCGCCTTAATTAGACAGGCGCCTCGACAGACGCATTTGTAACACTGAAGACTATTAATAACACTTTTCAACAGTTCTCTACCCAAGTCCTCACGCAGCTTCAGGGTCTCACAGAGGCCTTCGATAGGCACACAAGAAGCTCATGGTGCCCGCTTCATGTAGGTCGAAACGCAAATACAACTCTTAGAGCAATGCTTTAACCAACATGGCTGCAATAACACTTCCATCCGGCTCACCGTCTGGCAGTGGAACTGTCGGGGGTTCACCCGTAAACGAGCTCTCCTCCAACAACTTCTGCAAGACCGAGATCGCCCTGAAATAATTGCCCTCCAAGAGCCTCCAAGAGGCGGGGCCTACCTCCAAGCAAGGAGGCTATCGTACTTTTCACAACTCTCTCTCTCCATCCAACGTGGTCACCTTTGTCAAAAGGAATCTAACCACTCTCATTCACGACAATAACATCTCCACTATCGATCATATTCTACTGGAAATTCTACCCCATCGCAAACGAGGCCACAGCCTCTTCCTCTTGAACGTGTACAAACAGCTTCCCTCGGGCGAGGCGTCCTGCTTTTCATTATCTAATTGTGGAAGTCCCCGTTTGGTCGGTTCCAATCGCATTGCCATCGTCGAGGACTTTAACACCCAGCACACAGACTGGGGCTACCAGACAGATACGCTTAAGGGCTCTCTATGATCGCCGCCTCATCATTCTTAACTATCCTTTCTTTCCTACTCGTCACAGCAACAGCGCTCAGCGTGACACTACTCCAGATCTTCCATCATCACCGAAGGCCTCGATGCCCCTGGACAAACACGCACGTAAATCTGGCCAGCGATCACGATCTACGAGAGCTCGTTCTCGTAGGGGGCCAGGCAGGTCGCCCCGCTCTCCCCCAACTCTTCACTAACTGGCATCGCTTCCGAGAGGCCCGCTGTCCGCCTGTGAAGATTGAGGATACTGGTCTCTGGACCTCTGAGCTATTTATAGACGTACAAGCCGCTACAGAATCGGTCTACCCAGAAGATCCTCTGACCCATTACGACACACACCTGCTCGCCCTCTGGCGTCGCAAGTAGCAGCTCACTTTCCAAATGCGCAGGCATAAGCTCGATCGTTATGCACGTAAACCGCTTGCTGCGCTGAACAAAGATTGAACGCTACGCCCTCACCCTGGATGGCCAAAATTGGGATGCTTTATGTATCGAACTAGATAGCAACATTGCAAAAGCAGATGCGTGGGGTTTTCTGCGTCACCTCATAGACCCCTCTAGCACTCGTACAGAGAACGATCAGCAACTGGAATGCCTCCTACATCAGTTTCAAGGCTCTCCAGATGAGTTACTCGCCCAGTTAAGGAACAAATATATCACTCCGCTGTCCCCTACTCTTCTCCCAGACTATGCGGGTTCCGAAAACCGTTCTCTCAGCGCCCCGATCATAGTGACAGAGGTCCGGGCTGCGCTAAGATACTTCCGGGCTCGGCAGCCGGCCCAGACCACATAATATTCTCCGTAACCTCGATGACCGCTCTATTAATGCACTTACAGCCTACATGCAGTAATGCCCAAAGGAATGGCGACGTGCAAAAAACATTCTTATTCCCAAGCCAGGTAAGCGCCCAAGCCTCGACAACCTCCGTCCGACCTCACTCACGTCCTGCGTAGGTAAGGCTATAAAGCACGTTATATTGGCGCGGATCTCGACATACATAGAATCGCGTTCCCGCCAAGCATGATCGGCTTTCGGCCCCATCTATCCACGTGTGATGTTATGCTTCAACTAAAGCATGAACTCCTGGACCACAAGATTTCATCCTGGGCCTCGACGTTGCTAAAGCTTTTGACAACGTTCAACACACTGCTGTTCTGTCCAACCTTCAGAATCTGCAGGTGGGCGAAACTCTGTACAACTACATCCGTGTTTTCCTTACGGATCGCACTGCCACGCTCGTTGCCGGTCCCCACTCCTCCGAGGATATCTTCCTGGGCAATAAGAGCACGCCGCAGGGCTCCGTCCTCTCTCGGCTCCTTTTAAACATCACTATGATGGGCCTTCCGGCTCGGCTCGACCGCCACGAGGGCCTTCATCATAGCATTGACGCGGATGACGTCACCCTCTGGATGATTGATGGCAGTGATGGACACATTGAAGAGACTCGCCAGGCTGCGATCAACACAGTTGAAGGCTACTTATCGGACAAAGAACCTAAGCACTCAGCTGCAAAATCTGAGCTCTTTGTGCGTTATCCCAGCGCCCCCCCCCCCCCCCCCCGCATCTCCAGATATCCGCCTCACTATTCACAACCTTCCCGTGCCTACGGTCGACACCATCCAAATTCTTGTCCTTCACTTCTAAGCAAACGTAGCCAAAGCCAACACAATACAATGCTTGCATCGATACACACAGCAGACAGCCCGTCTCATACGGTGCGTTGTCAACAAGAGAGTCATGAAGGAGGTCAATCTCCTTCATCTCATTCAATAATTTGTCGTATTGCTTACACTGCTCCATATTTACGTCTCACGCTCACGGAGAAGCACCGCTTGGATTGCCTTATCCGCAGCGGCGTCAAAACAGCCCTTGGCCTTCCTCTATCTACTCCCAACGACAAGCTCCCCGCCCTTGGTGTCTTCAACACGGTTGACGAGCTCATTGAGGCGGCCCTCCTAGCCCAGCGCCAACGCCTCTCACTATCTTCCGCAGGCCGCTCTATCTTCGAACAACTTCGAATCGCCCCCCTCCGTCTGCCATCCTCGGTGGTCAATCTCCCACCTGCCGTCAGGGCCAAAATCGACTCCCTCTCCCCCGCAACATGCATCCAACTCATCATCAATATCGGAGAGAAGCTCGGGCCGCGTCACTCCAGGTGCGATATGCTGGCCGACTTGTAATTTACACAGACGCGGTAGACCATCCTACTCGGACTGATGCAACAGCGGTTGCCACAGATGAGAACATGACTCTTCATGCCTCCTCCTCCGTACACACTTCACATATCACTGCAGCGAAGGAAGTAGCTATTGCTCTCGCGCTCTTCTCTTCTGAAGCTGAAGTAGTCATAAGTGACTCAAAGCGCGCCATTCTTAATTTTACTCATGGCCGTATTTCAGTCGAAGCGTTTCGCGTACTCATATCAAATCGTCCTGAACACCTGACCCTCCTGCTATGGGCTCCGGCCCACATGGGTCTCAAGGGTAATGAGGGAGCACACGAGCTAGCTCGGGGGCTCACATTCCGAGTAGCTTATCATCCCTCCCCAACATGTCCGCCTTGGTAAGGAATGACACCATAATAACTTCATGCGACCTGCTCCAATACTCTCATCTTTCTCGCCAAGTCTATCCAGGTCCGCACCAAGAACTTACAGACAGAAGACGTCATATGGCGCCAACTCAGACGGACAATTTCCCCTATCCCAAAAGATTCCATAATATATTTCCTGAACAATATATGCCGATGTGTAACCACTGCATTATCTCAGCAGACTTCCTTCATATGGTGTGGACTGGTCCACGACAACACATGCCAACACCCACACAACATACCTGGGAATGTCATCTACGCAATTCTAAACTGGACGACCAACGAGCGCTCATCGGTCTCGCTCTAGAAGCTGCCAGATTCCAAGCAGTCTTGGCCAACCCCTAGATCGGGATCTTGGGCCCCTGGACTGTTTTAATAAATGTTTACCAATCAATCAAAGTGCCCCCTATAGCGTAAGTAAAGCTGGAACCATAGAGTATACTATGTGCAAAAGCCATGTCTACTTTCAAGCCGAACCTAAGCATAGCCATGCAGATAGTTCTCACGTAACTCTAGGTTTAACCACAAGCTAAACATTTTTTTGTTTTGTCAATTCATGTGGGGTGGAGTGTTACGTAGTTGGTAGCGCCCCCTAAGAAGACCTTAGTTTTTACTGAATAAACGCCATTCCCAACATAGAGTAGGCCAGAGTCATGTGATCCGCTCATCATGGCGTCCGATCTCTATCGTATCATCTGTCGTAATCATGGTCTGTAGTCATCCAGATATATCACAATCCAATGGATTTGCAGCATCACCTTCACCGCAAAAGGATGACCATGACCACATTTTCAACACCACTTGCAACTACCAGCAATTGCTGTACTGCAGTGGCTTGATGGAAGAAGATGGACACTAAAGATCAAAGACCATACTTTTATCTTTGACAGGCATGACGCTCCCAAAAAAAGTGACAGTTACTGACTCAGCACCCCAGCTGTTAACCTCCCGGCTGCAGCGATATACCGCAATAACACCAGCCGAAGAAAAAAAGGTTGAGAGTCTCAGTCTGAGTTAAGAGTCTACTCCTCGTACATTCCTTTTGAGCAAGCAAGATGAGAAAGGATAAAGCTGCCCACCTGAAGAGATTCTAATGAATAGCATTTAAGGAGATCTATGTACAAAGGACCCCACCGCTTCCAAACTGCCACACCTTCACAATCGTTTTATACAGGGAAAAGGCTGCCTGGAGAACGCTCGAACAGTCCCAGGGTCGGTCATTTTGATGGTGCCACCATCCTTAGGCCCCAGCGCCACAGGAATGCTGCGAACACCGGAGCGTTGGAAAGCTTCCAGTGGTAGATCATGAGGCATAACGGAGAGCCTACTAAGGGGCGCTCTTCTGGCTGGGAGACTGAGACATCATTTCAGAATTATAATCTCACAGCGAGCGTTGGCTACATGGTAAACTGCGCAAAGGCGCAGGTGAAACAAAAACAAGACTAGCCACCCAATACTTAGCCGACCCGATTCTGCGTCGAAAGCTACATCAGCAGAGCGCTGCTGACGCAGGGACTTGCGTTCACGTGAAGAGCACAGGAATAACACCGTGCTGCTGTTGCCGTGGATTGCAAAAAATGCCTTCTTCGGGGCTGGAGACGACGACGAAGGACCTGTGTTAGAGCGCGTGCAGTTGCGAAAGCTCGAAGTGGCGTTCGTCCACAATACGTGGAATACGGCCATGGAAAACGCAGTGACGGCCGATATTTGGAGGGGCCAACTGAACTTCCACACGGTGTGCACTTCTTCGGGCCCTCAGGAGCGGTGCTCGCTCGCTGGAGAGCTGAGCGCATGGAACCGAGTTCTGTACAGGCACCAGTACGAACTTGCTGAGCGCTGTCCAGGAAAGTTCAGCCTTCGGTACTCGCCGAACGGGGGCATACACGAACGCCGCACGTGCGCCGCACAAGAGACGGCCTTCCTCATCTCGTGGCTGGTGGAACACCATGGCTGCATCGATGAGCTGAGCGTAAAGTGCGCCTATCGCTCCGCCGTCGCTGTCTCAAGGCTCGCTCCTATTCGCCTGCGCCGCCCACCCGGAAAGGACATTCGCTCCTTGGAGATAGATATGAGCGATGCTCCCGTTGTTTTCTGCTACTTGCCGCGGGAAGACATCGACGCTCTTCGTGGCATTGAAGAGCTCAAGGTAAACACAGTTGAAGACCAAGAACTGTTCTCGCTGCTGTGGCACAATGCGAACTCTCTCAGGTCTGTGCAGGTTTTTGACTCGGAACTCTCGGACTGCCTTTTCGACGCCCTTCAGCGTCTCGAGAAATGCCTGTCGGTGACTGTTGAGATCAACGGCGAAAAGGAAGATGCAGTGACTAAGCTGGCACGAAGCCTGCCAATGGTCCAAAAGTTTACCATTTACTCTAATATGATTGCGCAGTGGAATGTGTGTGCCGTAGTGAATGCTCTGAACACGAAAGCAAGCCTGACAACGATCGAACTATATATGTCCAATATGTGGACTTCACCTAGAGACTTGTTTTTTGCCCTTGGTGCGAACACCAGCGTCCGGAGGTTAGTCATTGGTTTAGCCAATATGCGCTCTCACTATGGGCGGGCCTTTGCCTTGCTACTAGCCAAGAATACTTGCCTTGTCGACATTACCATCTCGAACTGTTATGTCGCCGATGGCTTCGTAGAGCACATGGCATTGGCCCTGACTCGGAACACCATACTAGAGAGGCTGCAGTTCAAGGATGTGAAGATAGAAGTTAACAGTGTCTTGGCGTTGTGCGAGGCACTTCAAAGGAACAAGACACTGAAGAAGCTCGAATTCCCCCACTTTTTGGCTTCCGAGGAGGATAGGTACGTGCGCGTCTCTATTAGTGATATTCGGTTAATAATTTGGTCGTATGGGATTGGGACGTATATTTAAATGCACTGATCCCTTCCTGGTGGAACTTTATGAAGGGAAGTGCCTGAATTAGAGGAAAACGGTTCATGCGCCCTCTCAACTCAACGTTATGCGAATACAGCCGTCCAGCTGGTTTGTACTCCCATGCCTTGTATTCCTTTCTGTACTTTTGTAATTTCTTATTTTCTATTTTGTATTTTTTGATTTTTGAAGAATGTGCATTTTCAGTCCTTTATTATTTGCTACATATTTTTATTCTTTGCTGCACCGCTACTTAATAGCGTCAGCGAAGGTTGGTTGGCTATCCATTCTGAGCAGTTTGACACCTTTAAACGCATTTTCAGTTTTTCAATGATTTCAAGTAATTGTTTGATTAATTATGTACTCTATTTTCTAATTAGTATTGCCAAGTATTGTCTTTTCATTGTGAGCAATTTGACACCTTTGAACTCTCTGTTTTCAATTTCTTCATTGCTTTAATTTTTAATATATTCAAACAATTGACAAGTGACTAGAAAATTTTCGCATTGACGTCTCTAAACCGATGATCGGTGTACCCTTCTTGACCATGTTCGAAATTTTCAGATATCAACGCAAATTTCCTGCTTCGCTTGAGGTGATTACTGAAAGTATTTTCTACTTCCATTTAACACATTTATTGCAAATCGTGTATCTTGTAATAGCCAATATCATGGTAGAGATAATTGCGACATAACGAAACTCTGAGAAACGCATACAGACCATGGCTGTACCCTTTCAAACCACTAGTTCTTTTCGCACAGAGCGATTAATGACATCAACAAGAAATTCTGCATTAGCATCGACATTTGCATGCAAATGATTAAAAGCACGCAACCAACTACACTGAACAGATGAGTATATAGTGGCGAAACAGTGATAGGCAAAACTAAGAGGGTATATGTAGTACTCTGCAAAAATGGAAACATGGCCCGCATTTCCCCTTAAAAGAAAATGCTTCGTTCACGATTTGCCTGAAAACGCTTGCAATGACAATCACAGCACGACAATATTCTAAGAGTGTACTAAATACAATTTCAGAGAAAACTTTTATGCCATCTTAGAGTGAAAATGCGGGCACAGTATCTCCACTCCGTAGGTATTAACCGCTTCTAGGTCATTAATATTTATTATAGATGGTACACGATACCAATGTTCCTGACCTCACCTACAGAGGTGAGACGAAAACGCCGTAAATCGCATTCCTAAACTACACATCGAATGTTAATTATCAAATCATAGAACCTGTTTCATTTAGAAATTTTCTAAAGAGTACAATTCTAAGAATATGCACTTTCAAGGAGCAGTTATGGCTGATTTATTATGAACACAAACTACGTATGAGTCGTTATAGTTCCATTCTGTTTCTTGAGCTTTCTCTCCCTCTCCCTTCCTCAATTTTTGTTCAACAGAATCGTCTATTGAAGTAAAGAAATTTACATCTGCTCTCTCTTTCTGCTGTTGCCCGCTAAAAGACAGTACTTTATATTTTAGAAATGTTCAGAGCACGTGTTTCACAGTTCTGGTACTTGACTGCATAGATCAATGTATAATTCCTAAATTATGACTAAAAAATAGCAGACGATGCTAGCGTTCTCTACAAGGTAAATATCTTCCGAAGAAACATGCTCATCAGGGAAACATCAGTGCTAATCTGTGCGTTGGGTGTAAGTAACTAGATAAATATAGAAGCTAGTTGTAGTTGGAATTATCTGCGATAAGGCAAACCAGAGGTAATTAAATACAAAAGTTACAGAAAGCAGGACAGGATGCTGACTACAACTATGTTTACGGAAGGGCACGTGCTGTATATAGCATCAAGATAGTCACTGCATACGCATTTCACATATGTTAAAAAATGAAATAAATAAAAAAGGCTATAGTTCCACACACACACACACACACACACACACACACACACACACACACACACACACACACACACACACACACACACACACACACACACACACACACACACACACACACACACGCACACGCACACGCACACGCACACGCACACGCACACACACACACACACACACACACACACACACACACACACACACACACAAATGAAAATAAGGCATGACGTTCACACCGATGATGCGCTCACTACCAACTGGCTGTTATTTGTGATACAAAGAAGAAAGCATCCCAAAAACACGTAAGGGTACAATAAGGAGAAGAAAACATAAGATTCAGAAAAAATGAGAAGAAAAATTCTGAAGGAAAAAAATAAAACGAAGATAAAACGAAAATAATGGTAAATTGCTTCTATCTTCTGGTCACAGTGTCCGAACGAAGAAGTATCACTTTCTTCCTGTTCAGCGCCACCGACGGAACTCTCACGCATTCCCCTTCTTCTCCCGAAATCATCTTAAACGCTTCGATAATCTGTTATTTCAAAGTGTCTTTTGCGCCAGCCAGCATCTTAGTTTCGGTGAACGTTGCTACACAATGGTTATCCCTCGATTCCTGTTGAGCCTCTTCCGTTCGACAACGAGAGCAATGTGTCGCCAGGTTTCCCGGAGCCGACAATACGGCACAAATAACAGCTAGTTGGTAGTGAGCGCATCATCGGTGCGAACATCTTGCCTTATTCTCTTGTGTGTGTGTTGTGTTTGTGTGTAAGTATGCAGCTCCAGAGGCCTTCAGTATGATAGGTACAGTAATTGTGGGATGAGAAAGACCCCCGAACACATAGTAGAGAGGTTTAGCTTACCGTGATCCGCGATCTGCTACCGTGATCCGCCACCGCGCGTTCCACTGCGCATGCCCAGACCCCCCTTGACGCCGATAGATGGCGCCACATACTGGATACCGGCACACAGACCTGCCGCGTCGGGACCAATCAGCTTGAGCACCCTGCCCACGCGCGGTAGAGAGTCACGGTGGCGGATCGCGAATCACGGTAAGCTAAATCTCTATGGGAATGCCTCCACTCTCCTGGGGTGGGACAAAATATAGTTAGTAGAGAGAACTGGGACACCCTGCTGCAAAGCCCAGATCATGCGCTCGAGCGGAACATCGTCCACCTGGTTGATGAGGCTGGGCAAGGCCTGGCAGCCAGCCTTTAACGAGGTGGCCCCAAGCCTGCGTGCCGGGGGCGGAGGTGATCGGCTTTTTCCGGTGGCAAAGTTTTTCAACCAATCAATCAGTAACCAAGCGTCTTAACCCACTCTGGGTTGTGAACGTTTTTATGCTCGGCGAGCCCCCTCGGCAGGTTGTGAGGTGCGGGCCGAGGCAGAGTTTTACAGACATCACGCGAATGTGAAATATAATATGTACTGCAAGACTTTTGCTACTACATGACATGTTATTGGGGCGTGCAGATCAAATCGGAGAAGTCACAGTCGCAGCATTTTTGCCTACAAAGGTGCCATGCACTTACATGAACAATTCGCTCCATTTGTGGACGCTGTGCTTGCCCCTGGCATCGCGAGATGTGCAGAACAGTGTTGCCGTGTGGATGAAATTCGCTTCAACGACTGTACGAGCAGTCAGTGGCAAAATTTCCAAAAAGAAATTTATAAGCTTAAGCGCTGCGTATATCCGTGGTCGCCTCGTTTGGCAACGCTGAGCCGACGTTCATATTCGCTGCGGCAACTGTGCTTCTGCGGTCTCAAAATGGCGGCGTTCAATTTATCTTCCGTGTTCTCGTCTATATCAGGCCGATTGTTTGGGAGAGCTTTGTACCAGAAGCCGATATGATATTCTAAGGCAACGGTTCATGAAAAACTATTAAAATTTTAAAATGGAAAAAAGTTTCGACTCGGTGGGTGAATGCGGCGATATGCTGTTAATGCCAAAGCATTAATAGGCTGCGTTGGTGAGGCCAAACCATGGGCACAAAAAGTAAAGACACGACTGTGTATGTGAACCTTAATGCGATGTAGCAGATGTGCCCGGAGAGAAAGTGTGACACATACAGCGCTTGTACTTTTCTGTAGGATGGACGCAAACAACTTTATTTAATAAAAAAAAGTCTTCCAGGGTGGTCCCCTACTAGTCCAGGAGTCCACGGGCTTTTGCTTCACATAGAGCCCGATCTACCAGCCATTTCTGACCGGCGGGTTGAGCTGTCCGCAAAGCAGCCTCCCAGGAAGAAAAGGTGGGATGGGGGATGGGGGGCACTGCCTGGGGGGAAGGACATTCCCACAGGTAGTGGAAAAGTGAGGATTTGGGTTCGCCACAGGTGTTGCAGTGAGGGGGCAAGCCAGGGTGAAGGCATGAGAGACGGTAGGGGGAAATGAAACAACCCGTCTGCAATTGTCGCCATGTAGCACTGGATAAGGGTGACAAGGTGCTGTGGGGTGGTGGCAGTGTCATGCGGTTGTGTTTGTAGAATGTGGTGATTTGGTGGTATGTAGAAAGGACCGATGCGGCCTCCTGCGCGGAGTTGGGTGCCTGATCATCCGGGGCTCGGGTAAAGAGTTCTAGCCGTGGTGGTGCAGTGGTTAGGGCGCTTGACTCCGGTGCCCAAAGATGCGTGATCGAATCCCGGCCGTGGCGGCCGCTTTTGGATGAAGGCGAAAAGCAATGTACAGTCTTTGTCAAAAATATACGGTCCAAGGTGTTCGCTTCTAAGCATTCTAACTAAGCCCCTGGAAGTAATGCTAGAATATATAGGTCAGCATAGAGAAGAATGGGGACTACATTTATCGTCTACGAGATTTCGGACGGTGCAGGTGCGTACCAAGCCCCGTTATGGGAATTAGAAGCAAAACCCTTGGGCCGTATGTTTTCGACCAAGACTGTACCTATGTGCTGTGCGATGTCAGTGCACGAAGATTTCAGGGGGTATAAGTTTCCAGAGCCCTCCTCTACGCCGTCTCAAAGCCTCAGTTGCTTTGGGAAGTTCAGCCGCATTCATAGACCAACCTTTCCTGGAAACGAATTGCTAAATAAAGCATTAGTAGGCTATGTAAAAATAAACAATCACAATTCGCGATGGCGATAATTCATAATCATAAGAATTAACGATAGCGATAAATAATATTTAAATATTACAAACAAAAATAAAAATAAAAGAGAAAGCAAGAAAATAAATTCAGAATGATGAATTAAAATAAAATATAAAATAAACAAACACTTAAACAGTAAACATTACACAAACTTCGCAGCAGCGCTAATAGTTTCGCATTCTCCCAATGAAATTTCGGTCTTGACATCTAAATGTTTTATTCTCTACCTAAGGAGGTTGTTGGCGGATCATCTGGCCCACGGAGACGGTTACAGTCGGGTGGTGCTGCGCAGCCTTGTGGAGTATGACCTGGCGGCAGTGTCAACCCTTCTGGCCAGCGCCGCATCTTGCCCGGATCAGCTCGGCCGCGTCGACATAAGTCGCGTCTCCGACGCGACGCTCAAGCTCTTGTTCGATCCCCTGGCCTCCTGCAGTGGCGTCAGGGCAGTCAGCTTCTGCATTGGCGAAAGGCTCTCTGACGAAAAGGCGGCATCGCTCTGGCAGCTGCTGAGGTCGAACAGATCTGTCAGACGCATCTATGTAGAGATGACCGACAGTGCGCAGTTAGTCCATCAACTCCTGGATGCCGTAGAAGCGAATAAAAATATAAGCGAACTGAGCATATTCATGGGTGAGCTGGACCCCGAAACGGCCGCAGCGTTGTTAATGTTCCTCGGTCGTAACAGGACGATCACAGCGTTTCAACTGGTCATCACAGCAGGAGATATAGAGCGGTGGATAGAAGATGCGTCCCAAGTGATGAGTCCAGCGATAATTAAATTTGGAGCGGGGATATACTTATTAAGATTCCCTAGCTACTCCATTACTGAAAAGTTGCGAATGAACTGGTCTGGCTTGAATCGTGCTGTGGATTTCGTCCTGCTCCGGGACAAAGACAGACGATGCGCGGAGGCCTTCGAACTGTTCTTCGGGAGACCTTGTCTCCTCGACCACGTAATGAAGACGTCTGGACAGACGGAGAGCGAGGCACTGCTGGCGATTGCTTCGGCAGACACTTTTCTGCGAGACGAGTACCTGGTCATCACTGGCGTCGTTCGCCGCTCTGTCGTTTGCCACGACGTTGCCGGCGCCACTCAGTGTGATGCTCTGGGCGCCGAATGCTGGCGCGCCATCGTGCGACATCTGAGCGTTTCCGATGTATTGGGCTAGCTTCTTTTCTCTGCAGTACAGAGTGATGAAGGCATGCAGAATGAGAGCCTTAATCTTACCAAGAGTTAAGCCGTGACAATAAAATTATTGGACGATGACAACATGCCAGCATTACCGCCATATGTGGTCCTCTCCATTTTTATTTTCTGTCCCCTTGCATCTGCTATGTGTCTCCTTCTGAAACATTTTGAGGACGAGACTCGGCCTCGGTTTTGCAAATCCGCTTTGCAAACATGGTAAACTAGTGCCACCCATAATTGTACTAATAACTCACTGCAACACTAACTCTCACTTTGAAAAGAGGTGGGCGCTTTCCACAGCGCGAGACGGCCCTGCTTCGGCTTTCCGTGTCAATGGAATAATTCGCCCATCTGCAAACGCCCGATGGGACTACCAACTGGCGCTTCGCCAATGGCTACCTTGATAGTTCCGTTTTTCTCGGTTGAGCGGCGGCGCTACTGCAACCTAAAGCTATATCAAGGGGCTTTACTGCTACCAAGACCCTCTAAAAGACCCTGTTTTGTCCACAGTGGGGCTCCGATAGCCTAATGTTTGAAGAGACTTAAGCCAGCTTCCACCGGTCATGTGGTACGTGACGTGAAACAAGGCCCCGCCCACTCAGCGACCTGCACTCCATGGCGCATCGCCATCTGCTACAATACATTGAACTAGAATGGATTCTAGTTCACTACAATCCGAACACCCAATGAGATTTAACGAGACTAGTTCTCCGCCCTCTAAGGGTTCCGCGCCCGCCCAAAGGATGGGGCCACAGTGCCACATGCTTGCGCGTAGAACACCACCTGACGCCGGCGGTCGGTTTGGTGCACGCTAAGGCATTTGGAATCAAATTTGTCACTGCGTTGTGGCGCCAGCTCATGGCGTTTCTTAAACAGACGCTCGGGGAGCACTCGAACACGATGCTTCTCCTACATTCCTTTCAGGCCAGCTTCTCTTCGTGGCCACCTACGCTTCTGCATCGTTCTGCATTTCAGTGACGTCACCGCAGCTGCTTAAGCCGAACAGCAGTCTGAGGAGAGGTAGGGAGCGTGCGGAAAACGATCTCTCTATGAGTTACAGCTGACGACTGATCGTCCCCGCGGACAACGTGCTACACCATACCCATGTCAAGATTACATCTACTCTCGGTTACGTGCAAGGCAGTATTCTTTTTTAAAGAGAGCTGTCACACATAGCACACTGTCTAGTTTCCCGCCCGTTCGTGCGGGGTGACAAGCTGTTGGGGAAGAAGTTGTTTTGGAAACTTGTTTCCGGAGTAGGACTAAGCTTCGCGTACGCTCTCTAAAATGCAAGAGGAATTCAGCGACAATCGGAAAACACGTTAAGTCCCTAACCAGAAATGTTGTCGCACATGCGCTGAACACAAAATTGCGGGCTGGCGAATACACTGTACCGTCGCGCATGCGCAGAACAGAAGATCGTGCGCCGGCGAACTTTAGAGAGAGGGGGTGGGGGCCGCTTCATTGCATCAGTGCCTTTCTGGTTTCCGCTGGATAGCCCCCTTAAGCACTATGAGATGCAGCTCGCTCTGCTAAACTGTAAATGCTGTTTCTTCATTCACTCATAGTGATTCTGACAAAGTAGGCTAGCTTTATAAAGCGTCGTAGTAAATCAAGTCGATGAAGGGTTATCGCAGTTTCACTCTTCATTATGTGACAATATGACCAAGTCATGATAAGAAGTGCCACTTTATTCAGGATGGCAAAGTGACACACGATTGCACGATGAATAAAAAAAAGTGTCACACCGAAGTCACGTGGCACTCTTTCACGGTGTTGAGGATTACTAACAGGACTGATGGCGTCATATCGAAGTCGCCTGACAAAGAAGTGTCAAGTGATTCAGGGTTACCTGCAAAAACTGATGACGTCACACAAACGACACATGATAAATATTTCACATCATACAGAATGACTTGGAGAAACTGATGACGTCACACCGACGTTACGTGACAGTTTCACGTCATTCAGGTTGACTTGCAAAAAGTTGTGTCCCACTGGAGTCACCTCACAAACTGTCACGCGATTCAGGATGACTTCAAAAAGCAATGACATTACACTGGTGTCACGCGATAAAGCATGACGGGGTGCGGAGTCATCGGTCGCAATAAACATTAATATTTTCGGAGTTGCCCATCGAAGTAGACTTCGATGTCCTCGAAATTATGACTAAAATAACGCATTCTTTTGCTTTGCCACTTGGTAAAAGAAAAATTGTGATTGACAACTGCGGTGTCTTTAGTCTTGTGAGCGACTGAAGAAACGAAAGAATGTGATATGGCGCAGTAGAGAAGTTAGTCTGAATTTTGTGTCATATTCACTGCAACGTCATCAGCGAAGTGCTCTTTACACCGGGAAAAAAGTGCCGGAATTCCTTACACTGGAGGTTTTAAAAAATTAGTATGTTGTTTCAAAAACTGTTGCTTAATTGTCTTGCCACAGCTCCAAGGTATGGACACTAACCACAAAACCGAGATGGTATGAAAGCTTGGCACGTAGAAGAGTTTTTATGCCAAAATACGTCCACCGCGGCTGGTGGTTTGTTTCTGAAAATGTAGTTTTTCTTTCTCTGTATTTTTCGCAGCTTTCTGGAAGTGTTCGTTGAGACGCTCAGTATAACAATTGGAGATTGCCAGTACCATATAAGGGTGAGAACTTCGTGGCTAATGATATCTAACGGTGAATTGAGGACAGCGAAGACTGCTGCAGAAAATTGGCAGGGGTTACGTACCTCTGTTAACCCGATTATACTGTGAAACATGGGATTTTTTAGTTTCTCATTGTAATTGTTTTCATTTGGAGTGGTGACGATGATGAAGGTATATTTCATCAATTAAAGTATGGAGGACAGAACCGGTGGGCTCCGCGTGCAGGCCATGCTACTGACGCTCGAACGCCAGGACCGGAGATGCACCTCAATGCCTCCCACTGCTCCATTGTGTGGTTATCAAATGGTTTGGTTGACACCTGTGGACATGTACATAAAATATGGGTGAGATAGGAGGGTTCCTTGGAAATATTATATTCATTGGAGTAGAGGTCGCTGCACTTGTGGGAGCTTACAGAGGGGCTGTGGGTATGTGTTGGTCAACAGGGGCCGCCAAGAATTCTGGACCTTGAACGATATCTTGTATCTCGCCGGGTGCCCGCTGCAGACCAACCGGGGCTAGAGGCTTACATGGGCCGAACTTTTGAGCCCAAGCCCAGCCCGGGCCCAACGTTACAGACCCGAGCCCCGGATCAACTCTTAAAGATCCATAACAACATCGCCCAACAACTGGTATTGTCGAACTCTTAAAGGACCTGTGCCCGGCCCTGCCCGGCGCTCAGATTCAAGGCGTGAACCCGACACGGCTCGTCATGCTATAATTGCAGTTGAGGCGATGATACACAAGGAATTTATTGTCGAATGATATGCTTATACAAGATCTTGAAATTTTTAGTTTTCGCGTTTGAAATGTCAACATTTAGCGTTTAAAATGACAAATTTGCTGCTGAATATCTAGGGGCAGAGCACATATGTAGAATTAACTTGCTGTGCAACTGTACTCCAGGGTACTCTCCTGACGAGGCTGGTACAGGTAGGTCACCGCCGTTTGCGGCGGGGGCTAGCCTGCCACCGAATTTTTATCTGTTGTAGGCCGTAATTGCACCCGTCACCGCTTCGGTAGTGGACGACGGCTGTTGTTGCGGCGCGCGTCTTTCTCTCCCTTTTCCTTTTCTTTGTTCTTTATTTTGTCTGGAGGCGAAACGAAGAGGCGTCCGTGTGCTGTGCGATGTGAGCGCACGTTAAAGATCCCCAGGTGGTTGGAAGCTTTCGGGGTACAAAAGCTACGATAGCGGGAAGGGAAGTAAAACACAGGTCGTGACGTACGTCAAAAACAACGTCGCCGTCGTCCAGCACGAAGTAGGTAACAGGGAGACCGAAACGGTCTTTGTGGAAATCCTGACCGGTAAAAAGAACAGAGGCAGCATATTTCTACTCAATGTGTATAGCTCCCCGAAGTGCACGAAGGCGAGGTTTGGCCCGATATTTAAGAGAGCGATTAGCCTGGCAGGTAAGAACCCACTAATAATAGCCGGCGATTTTAATGCCAGACATCGAGAATGGGGTTACACGACCAGCAGCCCGAAGGGTCAAACGCTGTTGGAAGATATCACTGAGTCAAACCTCTACATCGCTAACGACATTAGATGCCCGACGAGGGTGGGCAACAGTGTGTCAGCGGACACAAACCCGGACTTGACTCTCTGCCATAGAACTGGCATAGTCAAGTGGACGAACAAGCATCAGGATCTAGGTAGCGACCACTACGTGCTAGAGGTAGAACTAAGTAGGAAAGTGAGCGTTAAGCGCGCTGTGTGTCGGACGGAAACCCAAGTGGATTGGGATAAATTCAGACAGATCAGAGAACGGGAAGAAATTGGAGATATAGAGTGCATTCAAAATTGGGCCGCCCAATTAATTACCCATGTCAACGAGGCCACCGAAGAAATTAAAGGCGAAGCTCAGCCTGAGGCGATGGATAGCAGGCTATTCGGCATGTTCAAAAAGAAAGAAGAGCTAACGAAGAAGCTCAAAAAGCAAAAGTGGAACCGCAATCTCAGGAGAGAGATAGCCAGACACAACGTCGAAATAGAAAAATACGCCCGGAAACTCGAGTCGCAACGTTGGGATAACAAATGCGACGAGATGGAGGGCACCATGAATGGGGCCAAGACGTGGCAACTGCTCAGGTTCCTGATAGACCCGACTAAGTCCAAAACGGTCGCCAATATAGAACAGGTCAAGGCGAGGTATAACTTTAAGGGTACGGACAAACAGCTCATTGACAAGCTCAAGTCCATGTACGTAGCTCCCCCCGCCACAGCGCATTACAGAGATTACAACGGACCGGCGAACAGCGAGCTTGACGCGTCCATAACAGTGGCAGAAGTCAGAGCGGAGCTGCACGGCCTAAAAAGACGCTCGGCCCCCGGGCCGGACCTCGTTAATAACAAGATGCTCGCAAATCTGGACGACGAATCGATCAATGCCCTAACCAAATATTTAAATCAGGTGTGGGAGAGTGGTCAAGTACCCCAAGAGTGGAAGAGGGCTAAGATCACCCTAATCCACAAGCAGGGAAAACCACCGGGCTTGGAGAATCTCCGCCCAATATCACTAACATCCTGCGTAGGCAAACTACTTGAGAAAGTTATTCAGAGGAGGCTAACCAAATACACCGAAGAGAATGATGCGTGGCCGGCTGAATTGGTCGGATTCAGGCCCGGCCTTGGTACGCAAGATACCATGCTCAGACTACATAACGATGTTGTCAGAGACTTCAGGAAAAAAAATACGAAAGCTATTCTAGGCTTAGACCTTAAGAAAGCTTTTGACAACGTCAGTCACGACGCCATTCTCGACGGGCTCGCTGAGCTTAGAGTAGGCGAAAGAACCTACAACTATATAAGATCATTCCTGCGAGACAGGACGGCGATCATCAGCTTTCAGGGCTTATGTTCGGAGGAGTTCCCGCTGGGTAACAGAGGCACTCCGCAGGGGGCTGTGCTCTCACCTTTCCTTTTTAACATCGTAATGAGGAAGCTCCCCAGTAAGCTTGGCCATCTCGATGACTTAAAACTAAGCATCTACGCGGACGATGTGACCGTCTGGATGTGCGAAGGGAACGACTCGTACATCACATCCAGGCTCCAAGAGGCAGCAAATATAATCAGCTATCACGCAGAGGACGTAGGTCTATGCTGTTCGCCAGAAAAATCGGAGCTCCTGGTAATGACCAGCAGTAGTGGGAAGATAACTCCAGATATCAAAATTAAAGTCAACGGAAACGAAGTCCGGAAAGTAGATGAAATTAGAATATTAGGTATGATTATCAACCGCAGGGGTAGTAACAAAAGCCTGATTAAGAAATTAAAAGATCAGGCGGAGCTCGTAGTCAGAGTATTTAAGAAGACGTCCAACAGAAGGAGTGGTCTCACGGAGGCTAGTAGACTCAGACTCGTACAAGCTTTTGTCACGAGCAGAATGTGCTACGCGACTCCATTCCTAAATATCAACAAGACCGAAGAACACAAATTAAACACCATAATTAGGAGATGCACGAAGTGCGCTCTAGGACTCCCCATAACTACTTCTAACGACATTCTAGAGAAAATGGGGTTGCATAATGAGTGGAAAGAGCTGGCTGCGGCGGTCAGGCTGTCCCAGAGAGAGCGACTCGCAGGAACGGCGGCGGGTAGGCAAATCCTCGATTGGGTAAACCTACTAGCGCCCGGGGAAGGCGAAAGTGTCAGAGAAAGCATAGATCGAGAAATCAGAAAGCATCTATACGTCTCGCCCATACCGAAGAACATGCACCCCGTACACGACGAGGGGAGGAGAAAAAGCAGAGCTAAGCACCTCGCTAACAAATTGGACAAACTCCCGCCGGGATCGGTCGCCTACACCGATGCAGCGATCGGGAAAGAAGGCGACGTAACCTCGGTCGCCCTATTGGACACTGGGATCGCCATAGGAATAGAAAGAAATCGAGATCTACCGCCGGTAGAGGCGGAGGAGATTGCAATAGCCATTGCCATTGCACGACCAGGCGTGAAACACGTCATCAGCGACAGCAAAGCGGCGGTTAGAAATTTTAGCAAGGGTAGAGTCAGCAATCGTGCTGCAAAACTTCTGAACGAGTCGTCTCTCGCCGAAAGCGTGACCATAATCTGGACCCCAGCACACGCCGGTCTCGCCGGCAACGAGGCTGCCCACATGCTCGCCCGCTCCTCGCTACCTCGGGGTGCTGCGGACGCCTCCACAACATCTAAAACCAAAGAATGTATAGGTACCTTTAGGGATGTAACCGACAACTTGAAGAAAGACCGGAGGATATATCCGCCACCGGTTAGATCCCTGAGTAAAAAGGAATCGTACGACTGGAGAGGACTCCAAGCTCGAAATTTCTTTTCGCCCCTGTGGAGGAGTTGGACGGGTGCCAGAGGG
Organism: Amblyomma maculatum; assembly: GCF_055883805.1. Taxonomy (NCBI): domain Eukaryota; kingdom Metazoa; phylum Arthropoda; class Arachnida; order Ixodida; family Ixodidae; genus Amblyomma; species Amblyomma maculatum. The sequence goes on from NW_028146783.1 coordinate 166,629, forward strand.
CGGAAGAGGGACGGTGCAGAAACCGAAATTTGTAAATTTTGCGGCCACGTGGCAACATTAGATCATATAATATGGAGATGCGTTCGTGCCCCAGGGCGCAACGCGATTAAAACTAGCGATGAATGGGAGACCACGCTAAGAAGCTCCGACGAAAAAACACAGCGATTCGCCGTCCGCCTGGCGGCCGAGGCTGAAGACCTCTTCTCCTAGACGAGGCCGGGTGTCCTCTGGCCGCGGTGTGACAGACTGCCTCCCCGGACGCCTGCGTGCGGACTCGTAGGTGGCTGCTGCACCATATTCGGCGGAAATAAATGTTCTTCCTCCTCCTCCTCCTCCCCAGGTGGTCGAAATTACTTCGCAGCCCTCCACTACGGCTCCTCTTTCTCTCTTTCCACTTTCACTCCCATCTTCCTCCCTTCCCTTACGGCGCGGTTGCGGTGTCCACAGAAAACAAGTGAGACAGTTACCGCGCCTTTCCCTTCCTATAAATGAATCAGATTAAAAAAAAACTTCTGTCTGCACGAGGCAGCGGAGGTGGCTCAGCTACAGAGCCAGAAGCAGGCCCGTGCATTTTTTTTGCATTGCTTTGCGTGCATTGCATTTTCTTTTCCTTCTTCCTACAGCCACAACAGCAACAACATCCGTTTCTAACTGTCCAGACAGATACTTCCAGACGACAAAGCACAGCCTGTGCAAGGCTGGGTACATTGGGGACGTAAAGATGCCAAGAGGAATCGCAGTGTGTCAATGCACCTTGCTTTTCTGACTGTGAATGTCGACGTTAATGCGTGGCTATACATAACGAGCCGTGATGAGGCGCTGGGTTGCGCGAATGCCAGGATGGGCCAAAGAATGGAGTGCACAAAAAACGGTTCGGTTGTATGAGTGAGGTTGGTAGGGGCGAGGGCGACCGGTCGACATACAACAAAGGAGGGAAACGGCGCAGTCAGGGAGCACGATGTCCTCCAACAACAGAGAGGTGTCGCGCGTGCGAAGCCGTTGCAGCTCGGCATCAGCTCGTAGAGCAGCAGCGTCGTCCATTGTCCATCATATTGATTTCAGCACGAGCAAGAGCGTCGGCAAATATGTTCGACTTGCCGCTGGCGTGAATAATGTCATAGGTAAATTCGGAGATGTAGGAGAGCTGTCTGATTTCGCGAGCATATGAGATACTGCTGGATGCCAGCGCGGACGTCAGAGTTTTGTGGTCAGTAAGGCTATAACAGGTGCGTCTCTCGAGAAAATGGCGGACGTGCTCCACGGCTGAATATATTGCTAGCAACTCTCTGTCGAAGGTGCCGTAGCGGCGCTCGGTGGGCGTAAGCTTCTTGGAAAGAAGGCGATTGGCTGCCAAACACCAGGGTCGCACTGTTGCAAGACTACGCCGACAGCTATTTTCGATGCGTCAACCATGGCGGACGTGGGCACGTCACATTTATGATGAACCAGGAGCGTCGCGCCGGCAATGGCTGATTCGATGCCGCTGAATGCGCGGTCAGCGGTAGCGGTCTAAGCGATAAGAACTGTCGGCTTGCTGTGGCCGGAGAGAAAGTTATGGAGAGGTTGCCGTATTGTGGCGCAGTGAGGAATGAAGCGCCGATAATAGTTGGAGACGCCAAGACATTCGCGCTGTTTCTTGTTGGGAGTGGGCCGGAGAAAGTGACTGATGGCTTTGACACGGGCCGGTAACGGGCGAATGCCATGGGCGTTGGCGCGATGGCTGAGAAAGTCATACTCTACAACGTGGAACTCGCTTTTTGATCCATTCACCACAAGACTGAAGCGGCCTGTGTCGTACGCTGAAGGGAATATCACCAAGATATGTAAAGTAGCACATCAAACCGCGTAGGACTTGGTTAACAAAGCGCTTTAAAGTCTGGGCTGCATTGCTAAGACCTGAAAGGCATCCTCATATATTCAAATCGTAATAATGGTGGTCTTCGCAATACCTGAGAGCTCCTAAGGAATCTGGTGATATGCTTTTACAAGAACGACCTTGCTGAAGATTGTGCAGCCATGAAGGGCCAACTTAAAATTCTGGATGTGAGGAATCGGGTAGCGATCAGGGACTGGGGCCTTGTTGAGAGCTCGATAATCGCCGCACGGGAGCCAGTCACAGGTTTTTTTGGGTACCATGAGGAGTGGCGATGCTTAAGGACTGAAGGAGGGATGGATAAAGCCAAGCTCCAGCATATGCTGAAATTCTTGCCTGGCGACAGCAAGCCGGATGATCCGGTGCAAGGCGACGAGCGCGAGCAAACACGGGAGGCTCAGTCGTCATAATATCATGAGTCACGCTATGAGAAACCGGTGCATGAAGGGACGGGGTTCGGAAGGCATCCGGATTCTCGACAATCATGCTGGACCAAGGGTAAGGAACGGTGCAGTGCGCCTGGAGGAGCCGGAGTGGTGGATCGTGCAAGAGACGCCTTGGACGACTAGGCTCGTTTCAGAATCCAGGAACTAGGAGCCTGTAGTGCCGTAGGAAGTCGGCGCCGATGATTGGGAGCGCGCGTCCGCGATGACAAATACCTAGTGAAAGGAACGACGGAGTCAGATGTCAAGGCACTGACTGCTGGCCGTATGTTCGTATGTTCGATCCGTTGACTGCGGTCAGAGGTGAGGAGAAGAGTCTGAAAGACAGCTCCGCTCAGCCGATGTAGGTGAATGAGCACATATCTTGGCACCAGTGTCGAAGAGGTAGCGGACTTTCGTAGCACGGTCGATGACATAGAAGAGGCGACTAGATCGGTGGCCGAGAACACCGGTCGCCTTCAGTGTTCGGCCAGACTGTTTCCGACAATCAGTTGAGAAGTCACGAAATCCAATGTGCACGTGCTTGCCAGGTGTGCTGTGGCTGTCGTCGTCTTCTGCGGCCGGACTTATATATAACGCTATAGAGCTATCCAGTCGGCATCCTGAATTATGCTCATATACTCTTTCCGTAATTTTTCGATCTAAATTTTATTCAGTGTCGCATGTCACACGTTATCTCCCTCGCTTATTTGTCAGTTTTATAATGGCTTGAAACTTCACGAAGGGACTTGTAGAGCTTTTTCCTTCTGTTTTGTTTTGCTCACTTTGAAAGAAGTCCGTTTTGTCTGGGTCCTTGGCAATGTTAGTATTCATCCAATCGAGGTCGCTGATTTCCTAGCAGACTCTGCTCTTAATGCGTCCGTGAGAAATCTCTTCTCTAACTTTCAGCCATCTGGCTATTTCCTCCTTTTAGCGGTTCAAGTATATAACAACTAGGCTGCATGATCTTACTAATTACTAGAACTTATCATATATTAAAAAACAACTGGAACATACGTTTATGTAAAATCAGGCTGTGTGAGGCGTGAAAGAGGCTTTTGCTGTGAAGGGCTCGCAGTTGGAATTTGTATTATGCAGATGTGGATGGGCATCATCAAACCTAATGACTCATGCGGGAGATGTGAATCCGGAAGTTCGCACTTCAGCGAAAACTCTATCTGGAGGTTTTTTTTTCAACGTTGGGCGTCTCCTTGTCTCTACCAGTGTTGCTATCATTCGGTGCGAGCGCCAAAGAATTTGTACTGGGCTCAATTTTTTGGAGACTCCATGATTACAAAATTGCAACTGTAGGCTGAATTGCCAACTCCGGTAAAATTGATTAAGATCTTTCTCACCGAAAAATTCTGTTTTTATTTTACTTTAAATATTATTCTGCAGTTTTCCAACACCATATGTTTCTAAATTTTCGTCAGGCGCCAATAATTCTGTCGCAGTCGCTTTAGGAAATTTCTTTGGGTATAACACTACACTGCGGTCTATCCCTCCATGTCGGCATGTGCCACGTTGCAAGAAGCCCAGAAGAAGAAGAAGTAGAATTGTTCACCCGCGATAGGCCCGACTAAGCGATCTGCCTGGTAAGTACGGAACGAGTAGTTTATGGGGATTAAAGTCCCAAAGTAACGCAGGCTATGAGAGACGCCGTAGTGGAGGTCTACGCAAATTTCGATCACCTGGGGTTCTTTAACGTGCACTGACATCGCATAGTACACGGGCGCCTCGCTTTCCGCTTCCATCGAAAAGCGGCCGCCTCAGCCAGAATTCGATCCCGCATCCTGTTTTACAATTTACTCCTGCGACGTTTTTGTTTATGCCTATGTAAAACGAAGCGCTGTCTCGGCAACGTGTGTGAGGTTAGGGCAGCGCTTAGATTTCAGAATTTAACCTACACTGGTACAGTGCAGAAAGTGAGGCGCACCACTTATCGGAAAACAGAATAGCTCTGAGGATGAACGAGAGAAGATATCGTTGCTTCTCGAGAAATTAATAATCCGCTTTTAAGTGTTTGACACGAATTGAAAACAGTTCATTTGTACCGTACTGCTCATGATATCTTTATCTGAAACATTTACGCCACGAAAGGATTTTGGCCTGTGGGGTGTTTTGCCTTATAAGTTGCTATTCCCTGTTGTTTTTCAGTCAAAACGGCTGTCCAACCGTGTCAATGAAAATTTTCTTGTCTCTTTGCTTAACTTTTCTTTGAAAGAAATTGGCACCACACAAATTATTTTCTATTTTCTCTCGATATGTGCATCACTTTGTTTATAATATGAGGCGCCTTGCAGGAAAAATTGTAATTTTAAAAAAAGTTAAGAGCAGCCTCGAGACTGAGTCAGAATTTAGCGCACTCTACACTTTACTGTCGACAGAATGTAAAAACGTCACACAGAGAGGAAATTATCGAATGCATATCATACAGGCGTGGTTTCTGCGATGTTTGTAAAAGTGCGGTGAGGTCGATTCAGTATCTATGCGGAACGTTGCTTTCGGGCCCACCGGGCTACAGTGAAATGTCAACGTCTTGTTTGAGCGACGGTACTTAATTGGCGAAGTGAGGCATTGTTCTTGTAGACAAGAACACAATGGTTCCCCCCATAATACATGTAACACGACCAGCCCTCACTACAGATTTCTTAAATGTCGGTAAATATAAATCTATGAAGAAGACCGCTGAGGACAGCGGTTATGAGGTCAACAAGTGAATAGGATCAAGTGAACATTGTTCAGTGCTAACGCAAAAGCAAGGAGTGAGGAGAAGAGCGCTTCGTAGCCAGTCAGGTAATTCAAAATAACTATAGTTGGGTTGTGGTGGTTGTAGCAATAGTAGCTCGAGCTGAAGTAAATTGGGCCGAGTCGGCTGCTAGGGGATAGAAAATTATGTTTATCTTCTTACGGATAAAAAAGAGAAACGAAGACACAGCAGTAAGTGTGCTCTTTGTTGCGTTTTCGTTTCCCGTTTTCTCTGTAAAACGTAAAGCGCAGTATTCGATTCGCAGCTGCTTGTAGACGTCTGCAGATATTTAAATAGAGCTGCCGGCTGCCGCGTACTGGGCTACACCTCTCACTCATGTCATGTGACCAGTGCAACCAGTCAACTGTCAGCGCGCCAGCAAACTGACTCATGTTATATGGTGTTGTTCCGTTACACACGTCATCGGCCATCCAGTGTTCGGCCGCATCCTGCAAGCTCGTGACGCCATGAAAGACAACGATTGAACGCCATGAATTAGTCAGGCAATTGACACCCAAATATCAGGACAGTTCATGACGCCATTGAATTTCTCTGCTCATGTGGACTCTACTGCTATCGGAATAAAAGCCACAGGCGATGAAGACAGTAGAATATGCGTCAGCATTAGAGTCTGTCTGCCGTTTGCATATGCTCTACGCGGCCTGAGCCTTTTGATGACCTCTGACATCCTTGAGTTTGTTTTCACCATAGGTGTGTGGTATCTGGAGTCTTCTGAATGTGTCTGGGTTTGCGGTGATGAGTGGAGCCCTCCAAAGGTTGGATGGAAGTGAACGGAGATCTTTGGAGAGTGGAAGTTGGTACATGTGCGGGGGCTGGAGTTTCACAGGTGGAAACTCAGGAGTGCCTGAGCGCCTATAGACTGCAGAGAAAACTAAGGTTTTAAGCGCTTATACCAACTCTGAACACTTTATGGAATTATTGGCGTTACAATCGTGAGGCATTGGAACCAGTGAGCTACTGTTTTTGAAGGGTATCATCTTAGGGACGCAGATTATTAAGATGCGACTCTATAATTATATTATTTGGCCCCAACCGAGTACAACTGGAAGTGATTTAATAAAATGTTATTTAAGCAATTGATGACAACAGTTTTCTGTGAGCCCCTAGTCTGGAGCTCCTATGATGGCTCAAGGGAGTGAAAAACTGGCTATTTTTATGAGATTCGACGCTAATAAAGAACAATTGGTGTATTAGGTGTGACGTGACATTGGCACTCTCGTTTTATAGGAAAGGGCGGCCCCCTAAAACGTAAGGCAGGAGGACTAAGGAAAGAATGTTATGTAAATTGGGAATTATCACCACCAGAATCCTGATAGAAGTATTACTGCGAGGTACTAAAACAAATATTCATCTCCGAAACGTAACCTGACAGCACCTTTTGCTTCGAATATACCTGTTTGTTTAACGTGACAGATGTTTTTAAGTGTAAATCGATGATGCTCCCAACGAACCACCACAAACAACTATTACTCACCAGTAAGTCTTGTTTTATATTATCCTACAGGACGCAGCCTCTGTTCCTTTATAAGCTAAAGCTGTGTCACCTCGATGAGCGGCATCATCGGGTTTCTGGGCATCGCCTTTTCTCTGAGTGCCTGCGATGGCTCCACGACAGCACTGCTGGCATCCCAGCCTCACCACAGCAAACGTGAGTGCTGCTGCTTTCGCATTAGACGTTCACGCCAAGTGAAATTATGGGGAGCAGTCTGTACCTTTGTGGTCGATATGAGTGAGCTTGGTGCTATAGCGCAGAGATGATCGTTTATTATGTCTTGCAGAAGAAAGCGAAATATTGTTGTTTAATAATAACATAAATAGGCAATTTAGTGTGGAAATGAGCACCGCCGCTGCGGTGCAGTGGTTAAGATGCCCGAATACTGTGCCGGAGTGCCCTGGTTGAATCCCGACCACCGGCGCCTGCGTTTAATGGAGGCGAAACGAAGAAGAGTCGTTGTGCTGTGCGATGTAATTGCACGTTAAGGAGGAGAGATTGATGTGTTCTTTGTTTGTGGGAGGACGCTTCTTCTCAAGCCGCCCCAGGGGTGGTCGTCGCTCGATGGCGTTCGACGACCTCCTTGGCCCCCAGGCCGTGATGGCGTGTTGCCGGCCTGGATCAGAGCTAAGCAATGCGGCCCGCCACTGTTCCGAATCGGTAATATGCAGGCCTTCCGGCGGTTGCATGGTTTCACATTTAAACATGATGTGTTCTGGATCTGCCGTCTGATCACCGCAAAGGGAACATGAGAGCCATATTCGCCTGTATACCATTGTGCTAATTTATATGGATTAAAGCACGTATTTGTCTGAAGTTTTCTGAGTAGTGTTTGTTGCAATTTGCTGAGTGTTGGGTGAGGTTCTGGATATTTCAGCCTGTTATTTTTGTACCAACTCGTTATTCCTCTGTACGTGGGGTCTCTCTCGCGAGCCGATCTTAGTTCGGGCTGACGCACCTCCCGGTATATGGCGAATCCTCGGGCATACTGATGCGCCGCTTCGTTCCCAGGATGACCCGCGTGAGCGGGGTGCCACAAAATTTTAATCGAACTTGCATTTTTAGAATGATCAAAAGCCTTCAAAATTTCCGCTGATAGCTGATGAATTGTACCTTTTGCGAAATTTCGAATCGCTGTTTTCGAGTCGCTAAAAATTAATTTGGAGTTCGTCGTGACAATCGCCAGAGCTACAGCCGCCTCTTCTGCCTCCTCTGGGGTTCGTGCTTTGCTTATCGTTCCTGAAATTTGTAAGCGATACATGTGATCGACTAGTGCCAGGGCATAGGCTCTCTTATCCCCGTATTCTGCCGCGTTGACATACGTCGTTAGTGGTAGATTAGAAAAGTGTTTCTCTCATGATTGGGCTCTTGCTATCCGACGCTGCAGGTGAATCTCCGGGTGCATGTTTTTAGGTACTGGAGAGACTTCCAATATTTTGTGTATAGAACGGGGAACAGACGTTACCTGAGAGTGTCTACCCTCGAAGTGTATGTCGATTTTTTGCAGCACCTGTCTTCCAGTCGATGTTGCGGTCAGCCGCTCGTACTGTGCCATGAAGTGCGCTTCGCTTCGGTCATTTCTTTTAGTGGGCTATGTATTCCCAGTTGCAGAAGTTTTTCGGTATAGGAAGACCGAGTGCCGTTTTGAAGGACTGCCGAATAATGGAGTCGATCGCTTCTCTTTCCTTGGCCTGTCGGAATAAGTAGGGTATGGAATATATGATGCGGCTGAGAACGAAGGCTTGCACAAGTTTTAGTGACTCATTTTCTTTCATTCTTCTTTCTTTGTTTGATATCCTCCGTATAAGGCGAGATGTTTCATCACTGATTGTTCGAAGTTTTTGGTTTTAAACGGTGTTTTTGCCTTTTGATTGAATGTACATGCCCACGTATGCGTAACTTTTCTGCGCTCGGAATGGTGAAACCATCGATTTATATATTAATGTTTGTGTTGATTTTTTTGTATATCTTTTGGGTTCAATTCTTGAAAGTTCTGATTTTTGAGATGAGCATTGCAAGCCAATTTTGTTTGTCTCCTCCACCACCGCATCTGCTGCTTGCTGCAGCGTGTCCTCAATTGTGCCGGCCTGACATTTGGTTGTCCATAGAGTAATATCGTCGGCATAGAAAGAGTGTTCTAGATCTGGAATGTGTTCTAATTTACGTGCTAATTTTATTAAAGTGATAATAAAGAGAAATGGGGACAGTACTAGAGGCTTGCGGTGTGCCCCTGTCCCCTAGTCGGAATTTGTTGGAATGAACAGATCCTAACGGAATTTCTGCTGTCCTACCTGTTAAGAAGGACTTGATGTAATTATACATCTTGACGCCCACCTGATAGGGCATCTATGATAGCTTTATGGGTCACATTATCAAACGCTTGTGAGGTCGAGAGCTGATATAGCTCTTAGCCTATTATTCATCTCAGGTGCCAATATTTCATGCCTAATCTTTAACATTGTGTCTTGAGTCGACAAAAAGGGTCTGAACCCTAAAATAGTGTGAGGCTACAGATCCCACTCGTCCATGTATGACTGAAGCCTTGCCAACGTGTTCGAATAATTTACCTTGGCACCAGGTGAGGGAGATCGGTCTCAGGTTTTCTATTGAAAGTTTTTTCCCTGGTTTCCGAATAAAAGTTACCTTGACATGCTTCCACGTTTCCGGTAATGATCCTTTATTCCAACATTCATTGATGAATTTGGTAAGTTGGGAGATGGAGTTTTGATCTAAGTTTCTCAGCATACTATTTGTGATCCCATCGGTGCCGGGTGTCGAGGGTATGCGGATTTTATGAATTGCTGCTCGGACTTGCGCCTCCGTTATGTCGGAGTCGATGTGAGGGTTCGGGTTGCCTTTGTATTCCGGTAGGGGTTCTCTGTCACGAGAGGTGTTGAAATAACGAGTCTTAAGAGCATTAATGATTTCCTCGTTCGTGAGGTCATTAACGTTAAAGATACTCAGATGGTCGAAAAAACTCAACAGCCATCCACTAAGTACCTCTTTCTCTCTTTCCGCTTTCACTCCCACAGTTCTTTAAGGCGCAGTTTAGGTGTCCATAGTACAAGGGTGACATATACTGCGCCTTTCCTTTTTTATCAACCAATTGAAATGTGTGAATGACATCACCGTGAGTGCAGTGTAGTGCAGCGCAGCCTGAAATTCTCAATCTCAAATGGCATCCAGAGACAAACTTGAGCTCGTGTCTCGGGAAAGAAGGATTCTTTCCTGCCTCTCATGTCTATGAGCATGCGATTTATGTAGGCCTTGCGGCTGATGCATTACCACCAGGCTGAGTGTTGTACTCTACAGCCATTGTCATGTTTTTTTTACCATTAAGAGAGACAATGAAAAAAATATACATTGCGTGGTTTACCTCTTCGAAGCAACGGACAAGATAGTCGAGAGTAACTTAATACGGTATACCATATGGGCTCCTCAATATGCGCGAAGAGTTTGCAGGGTATTAGAGCGCAGCTCTTTGGCGCCCGTTCTTGGGTTTCGCGTCGTCGTCGCCGTCGCCATTGTCCCTCGTAACCAGTTGTCTGTAATTGTACATATATGTCTTGCTCGAATTAGTTGCCTAAATCTATCGGCCCCGCCGGGGTGGCGCAGTGATTACAGTGCTCGACTACTGTTCCCAAGGACGCGGGATCGAATCCCGGCCTCGGCGGCCGCTTTTCGCTGGAGGCGAAAAGAAAGGCGCCCGTATACTGTGCGATGTTAGTGCACGTTAAAGAACCCCAGGTGGTCGAAATTTCCGGAGTCCTCCACTACGGCGTCTCTCATAGCCTGAGTTGCTTTGGGGCGTTAAACCCCACAAACCAACCAAACCAACCATCAATCTATCGAAAAGTTCAAACGGCTGATGAGCTGTGCTCAAATTTCACATTAGGAAATACCGTAAGTGTCGCTAATTTTTCATTTAAGAAATTATTGCGCAGCCTGAGGGGCACCGTTGTGCAAAGGATACAATGCTCCTTTCTTTAAATGCGGAAAGGATGTTCAGAGGAAGTTGGCAACAATGCTGCGTGGTATGAACGCGCCTCTTTCAGACGAAAGCGGCTGCGACGTGATTATTTTCACGCGCCAACGCCATCTCTGCGACGCCGTGTTCAGGCGCGATGCTCTCAACGTCAGCGGGGACACCAGGAGTGCATGTTCGTATCTCAGGGTGAGGTGAGAGTGAAGCATAGCGCTTTACTGAAAGACGCATCACAATGATCACAATACATACTTGAGTTGGTTCTGAAGTCCAACCACGTCCACCGCAGTCTAAATCTTTCCCCTATAGAATTTGAGTTCAGTGGGTGCTGATCCAGCAGAGAGGACTCCGCGCGTTGGTTTTACAGACCCACGCGACTCTCGTCGACCATTTCAGTGGTAACGCACAGCTGAGATAAAGAAGCACAACAGCACTTGGGGGCTACCAGCGAAACGGATAAGTGATCAGCAATCCGTACGTTTTAAATCTGGTTACACATAAGGTTTGGTTTGGTTCGTGGGGTTTAACGTCCCAAAGCGACTCAGGCTATGCGAGACGCCGTAGGGGAGGACTCCGGAAATTTCGACCACCTGGGGTTCTTTAACGTGCACTGACATCGCACAGCACACGGGCGCCTTGCTTTTCGCCTCCATCGAAAAGCGGCCGACGAGGCCGGGAGCGGCCGCTCAAGGAAAAATTCTGTCTCTTCAATCATTTTCAATGCTCCCAAATAAATGTTGCTTCTTTGCCTGTCAGCCAAAGCGAAATGGTGTAATTCTGAAAAATCGAAGCGCGACCAATCTTTCTCACAGCTTCGGGTGAGCCGAACGCATCTCCCGGACTTCGAGCGAGTCTGGAAGTGGAGGCCTGGCGATTGCAATTCCTCTGTGCAAAGGAGCTAAGTCATCCGAAATTTCGAAGAGATGATGGCATGCTGACGGCAGCTCGCAAGGCGTGCAGGTGAGAATAATGGCTCCGACTTGTAACGACTTACTTTTTTTTAGAGTGCTGCAGCTCTTTGGCGCCCGTTCCTGCGTTTCGCGTCGTCGTCGGCGTCGCTGTTGTCCCTCGTATACTAGCTCCAAAGCCCGGGCAGCACGCGCACGTGCCGCCATCGTTCGCCGCTGCGTGTACCCTCCCATCTCGTGTTTTCCGTTTGCTGCGCGCGCTCCTGACGCCACTGTTCGCCGCTGCGTGTATCCCCATATTCCTCCGTGGCGGCGACTGCGCGTGTTCTTTTGCTGCGCGTGCTCCTGCCGCCACCATTCACCGCTTGCGTGTACCCTCCCGCTTCCTCTTCCTCCTTCAGAGTTGCATCCTAGCACTCACTCCTGTACTCACCTGTAGGGCTGAAACGTGGGGGCTAATGAAAAGGGTTCTACTTAAGCTGATGACAACGTTCAGGGATATGGAACGGATAATGGTAGGTGCAACATTATGACAGTAAGCGTGCAGAGTGGGTCAGAGAAATAACTCAAGTTACCGACATTCTAGTGGAAATCAAGAATAAAAAATGAGCATGGGGAGGTAATGTAATGCGAAGAGAGGAAAACCGACGGTTGCTTGTGGTAACGAATTAGATACCAAGAGAAGGCAAGCGTATCAGTGGTCAGCGGAAAGTCAGGTGGGCAGGTGAGATTAAGAAGTTCCCAATTGTGAAATGGATGCAGCTAGCACAGGACCTGGAGGAATATGGAAGAAGCTTTCGCCCCCCTGCGTCATTGGGTATAGTCGGGCTGCTGCTGCTGATGATGATCATGATGACAATGAAGTATCTAGTATTCGTATGCAGACCTGCAGACTTCGTGAAAATATCTAACCCACCGCACATGGGCCTAGGAACGCTACCGGGCCGAGGAGTGGCGTTCTGTTTTCAAAGCGCGCTTAGTTCATTGGCGAATTTAAGTGCGCTAACGACCAAGGTATGGAGGGAGAGGATGAAGTGTTCTCTCGAGAAGGTGAGGCAGATGAGGCGATGTAAGCGTTATAAATATATAGTTTGAGACATTATTGTGATGGAACTTTCACCGAAGTTTCAGCGCGTGGTGACGAAAGTCTCGCGGCCGCTCGGAGATAAGCCTTGGAAACAGCTTTGCGCGGCCTATGAGCAAGTGGTTAATATTCCGTTCGTGTTGCACCTGCGATGAAAAAGGCCAAGAAACTCCCTTATATCCGCCGCACTCTATTCCTTTCAGGTTGCTGTTCTGTAATCATGAACTTACATATCATTCCTTAGCTTAACGCAACAACGCTTACCAACTTGTTCTGCTGTATACCTTCCTGCATGTCTGATATTCGTGGAGTGACAAGGTGGTTCTAAAGCATCTGTCGCTTCTACGCTTAAAGGGGAAGCTTATGCTCCCTCCTGGGTTTCGCTGTATAGTCGATCCAGCGCAAATCGAATATCTTTTCTTTCGTATCACAGAAGTCTAAAAACCGCCGCTGACGCTAAAAAACAGAATAAATAGAATTGAAATACTACACGATCATTTTCTTTACGGCTCCTACAAAAGCTACACTAGCGTTAGAGCCGTATTTGCACAAAATGGGCTGGGGCAAATACGCTATAGTGGCTCAACATTCTCTGTACCGTGAAACTACCGCTCGAGTGAGTGCTTCGAATGAATCAGTTACGGTGAATCAGTTACGCTTTTTACAACCGGGTCGCCGGTGCTCTCCTGTTGCAGCTATCTTAAGCGCTATGAAAGCTGCGCGACCGCAGCGCTTCGCAGCCAGGGCAAGGCAGAAGCCGCGGATCTTGTCGGCCACTTGGAGTACTTTGCCAGAGTGCTGACGATGAACCACCGAGAGATGTGCCTCGCAGAGTTGGAGCTCTCAGCTACTGAATTCGGTAAACGGCCGCAAGGTAAGTGGTCTTTTAAGGCGAGAAAGCCTTTATTGCCTCATCGTTGTCGTCAGCAAAAGTGTCACGCTATTGCGACGGCTCTGATTGGTCGAGATGGGATGACGTCATGGAGGCCTCGACCAATCGCAGAGCACCACCACAGTATGCGCGAATGCGTGCCTTATATGGCCATATGCCAATCAATGATCAATTACTAATTAAGGACTAAATAGTTATAAATTACTGAATAATGACTAATAAGTAAGTAATAAAATTACTGGTTACTCAATAATTAGAAGTTACTAATTATATCTAAATAATTACAAGCACTAATTAGTGCCAGTTGCGTAATTAAATTATTACCAATTAATGTCGCGCACCCGGTAAAATCAACCACACAGCAGTAAACGTAGAACAATTGCGAAGATATAAGGAGCGCGGAGCTGCCAAGCAGAATTCACTGAATAAATGCACTTGTAGAATACGAAAGAGTAGTCGCTCGCTTTACGCGTAGCAGCATTCACCGCTACATGCGCGACAGTTGCGTAGCAGAATGCAGAACTTAGGCTTACGCCTTTCATCACTTTAGTCGCTAAAGAGTCTTCGAATTTTTCTTTGACGCGGTGGCAGACAACCAATCTTCATTTGACGGGCTTATTGGTTGGAACTTGGCTGAGTTGATAAGCTACACATGTTTGCGTTATATAAAGATGGGGATTATTCACACTGTTTTCTATCGCCTCGTTTGCCGTTGTACTTCGATTACGCTTGAGACATGCAATGTGCGTATTGCCTTTGTCATCTCAACTCCATTAGGGGGCGCTGCTATACGCAAAGCCGCGCGCTTCAGTGGTACCGCTAACCATGTTCATGGTGCAGCGTTTTAAATTCCGAAGTGCCTATTCGGCTGGAGTTTCGAATAATGCGGGCTACCGTTCAGCCGACGGTTGTGAAACGAACCACTCGCAGCAGCTATGTATTAACAGGGAATGGCCGCTAGCTCTACGTAATGCTCGCATATCCTGCATGCCTCTCCTGTTTCCAGGTGTTCGAGATGGTGTGGAGAGAACCACGAATTTTAGTGTTGTGCGTACAGAGTTTCAGGGAACTCTAGCGGAATTCAAGCTTGCTTTCGGACTCGATAGCCTAAACCTTGCATGAGTAAAACAGCGTAAATGGCTTGACATAGTTGAAAAGACACAATATATACAGCTGTAAGCCAGCGTTTTGTTCTGTGCCGCCTCTTCGGTGTTCCGCGCTTTGCTCGAACTCAGTTGGGTCCAATTGAGATGGGGACTCTGAGGCAATACTGTAGAGGGCGAGAAACCGACTGGGAGATTATTGTCTAACAAGACATACTTTTTTCGAATGGCTTCACATCCTATTACCGCGTTCTTATTCAATGTACTTAGTTGGTAGCCTCCGTTTCGACTGCGACGCTTGGGACTTGCAGGAACATTCCTTGCAATAACAGTTTATTTCAGCTAGTTGGTACACAATCTGATATGCATTGGGTTCAGCGCTACTCCTTTGCATATGTAATTAGGTACGTTTCACACACATTTACTTCAAGCTGAAGTTATTTAATATGGTACCGTATGAAAGGACGTCTTCCGCTTCGGCGAACTGTGAGTAGGGTCCGTATCGCTATGCTAAATAACATAAAATAACTCAAACCAGGGTTGCTTCCAAATAAAATATTAGCCCCTAGTGCTCTAGCCGCCTTTCTGGATGTTTTTCCAGCAGAGGCTGACGCAGTTATTTGGTTCCGGATACCATTGAACCATGGACGTACGAAGCCATTGATGCATTACTGAAAGCAGTTGAGTTGTAGGAGAATGTTCCTTGTTGTCAAAAGTCTTTACGAATTGTGAAACGTCACTCTTGAATAAAAGGACAAAGATTTGATTCACAATTTAAAACCAGTCGGTAAGATGGCAAAGTACTTTCACAGGACAATAAAATTAAGCATATACAGACTTTACAGGTCGAGAGATGTGTCAGGGGTCGTCAGCGGACATTGAAAAGGATTCATGCAGCAAAAGCTCGTGTAGATGTCATGTACCGTAGGTGAGCCTAAGATTTGAAAGATAAGCCTAACGTTATCCCCCCCCCCCCCCCCCAGGCTTTGCTCACGAAAAAAAAAAAAAGAAACGAAGTATGCCAGCGAATTGACTTCGATAAATGTTACCGCAAACTCACCCTAACCGGCGACTGGCAAAATTTGGCCTAGACGACAAAAGACTTTGGAAATGCGCTTAAAATAAAACGAGGAAAATATTTGAGAATTCTTTGGGCAGGTAATGTTTGTATCAAGGCCAGAATGATAGCAGATTATCGTGCGTTAAATACTTGCAGCAGAAGTGAATTTTTATTTTCAATTAGCTAATTATTTTTAATTAGCTCATCTAGGCATTTTTTATTCCTCAAATGATGCTTCGTGTGATTTCGACCATTTCAAATGCCTTCTTCGTAACGCTGTTTCGCTTTCTCAATAATGGTTTCTTTTAAAATACTGTACCTGCCATCTCATTTAGATGATTTCATAAATATTTTCTCAATGTTGATCACACATATTTACTGATATGTATTTCCTAAACCTGGAAGCCTCTTCCTCTGACAATCTCTCCCATCTTCCTCATCTACAAAGTGCGCATCGTCGCGACAGCTTATATCGTGGGTCTTTAATTTTTATTGCCAGCTCCATTAAAATTCGTTTACAGACATTGTATCATTTTTACTCACATGGTTGTCAGTTTGTGTGGGCTGACGTTGACAAAACATCCTCGTGTTTATTGTCCTACACTCAGCTATGCGGCGATATCGATTGAATTTCAACTGCAACCTGAAAATGTCAGAAGTTCTCTAGTTAATGTTTCGGTTCTAGAACAAATTGTATGCATGCCTTACCAGAATTGTTCTTGTTTTCTACATTTTGTTGTTTGTTTCGAACTTTTCGGACGTTTTCCTTTGTCTTGTTCAATTGTAATGCAGTTTTGTGCCTACCTGTACTTTTTGACACTTTATATAATTGACTTTGCAGCATGGTATTTTCCAGGTATGTCTTTTTTTTTCGGGACTTCCTGGTGTAGCTCTTTTAACCCTAGGTATTAAGAGCACCGCACATTGAACAAATAATGCTGATAAGACAACTGGGTTTTAAAACGGCACATTTTCTTTTCGACCGCAAGTGCTTGGGACTGGGCTAGTTGGAACATTTTGTCATAACGGCTGCACTGCTTAGTTGGACACGGACAAAGGAATTTGACAAACGCTGATGTTAAGCGCAATCTGCCAACTGAAGTTTAATTCCTTAGAATAGGAAAAAAGAAAACACAAGCACGCGAAGTAATCTGAGGATCGTGTATACACATAAATCATAACAGTGCATTGTAACAGCAAGAACAACTAAGGCATGAAACCATGAAAACGAAAATATGAAAATAAAGACCTTATCTAAGCCTAGGAAGAAATCGTACTTAACACCCCCCCCCCCCCCCCCCCCCCCCGCTTCTAACAGACATGCGCGGGTGACCCTCATGCAATTCTTTTCTCTCTCCGCAACATATCTATTTCCGTGCGGGTAAGGGCTACGGAAGGGGAGCTAACATAATCGCCTTCTTTGCCAGAAACCATCCGAAAGGCCTCAATTACTTCACGCTTTTTCCATTCTGTTATCCGCGCCAAAATAACCCTGTTTTGGAAATGTGGGCTGCACTCGTGTTGCAGGCAATGGTTCGCCAAGTTTTCTGCACCCTGCAGGAAGCGACATTTCCTCCTGTGCTCCAAAAGCCTTTCATTGAGGCATCGCCCAGTTTGCCCCACGTAGCACTTGCTGCAAGACAGAGGAAGTTTGTAAACTACCCCCTGAGAGCATGGCACAAAAGGCGAAATATGCTTAACGCCGCACCCACTTTCCTCATCTGCAGATTCTTCCTGATTAACTTTTTTGCAGATGCCTTAAAAATTTAAAGGAGCTGAAAAGACAACCTTCACATCAAACCTCTGCCCAATCTGCTACTGCCCATGCAAGTGTACCGCTGCGGTGCACTTGCAGCGCCACCTAGGCAGTGCATATGGCCTATTTGCGGTATTTAAAAGAAACTTCCTTTCTGGCATTAGAGTGCGGTAAACTTTCGGCACAGTTTGTCTCCTGCGTCCCTTTAACGCTGCGGCAACCCTGTTGATCGTCTAATTTAACGAGACATCCGCGCGCGTGCTGCCCTCTGCCGCTGGATCTTGACCGCTCCGCCCTTGCAGTTCTGCGCGCCGTCATCTCGGGCTACGACCCCAATGAACCCGACTTGAGAAGAGGGTGTGACGTGTACAACAACACGGCCGAGTTCTTCGCCTGCGGACTGCGGTTCACCGAAATCGTCAGCGATAATCCGCCTAAGGAAAAGCTCTGCATGTGAGTGTCTTCTCCATCTGTGCTTCTCTGTCCCTCACTGCACAACGTATAGTACGGAAAGCAAATAGCTGAGAACTGCCGTTAAGAGCACGAACCGTCACTCAACACATAACACGCACACATCAGCCTCAACCCACAAATGCTCTGCAACATTGGGTGGTAGGACACAGCTCACTCGAACAAATGTGTGGAGATCAGGAAAGATATAGAACACATTGTAGACTCATGTAATATTACAACTGCCTACCCTTATTCCGCCTACCCTCCGCTTTCCTCGTGGAACCCTAGGCTTCATACGGTCTTTGCGGATGACGCACAACCCTTAGTGGAGAGAACGCTTTTCTTTTGATTTGCTTTATTACTGGCCTCTAGTAAAGGTTCCATCCTCCTCCATTGTTGCAGAGCAATTCATTGCAACCTTATTTCCTCGAAAGGCGGTCGGACCGACCGATCGCCATGCGTCCGGGTGCAGCTAACATTATGCACCTTACTTTGTCGACCCCAGCCGGTTATTCACCATTTGCGAAAGCGTAAGAAGGACGTCTACCAGCAAATATGACATAATTTTCTTTGGGTTTGTTCCCGCCGTACTTTTCTGCGCCACAGCGGGCTAAGCTGTCAAAAGGACGTTTCATGGCGCCGCGTAACATGAGGCGGGTAATATGTTAATGCTTTATGACAGACAAAGACTATAACACACCTTTGAATGTTTTTCCCCAGTAGAGCTGGGTGTCAGGGCAGGAAAAATCTAGTGCCCACTAGAATATTATTGACGGCTCAGCTATGCGCAGCATTCGCTGCACAATGGATATGCGCAGCGAATGCTACCAAACGGATTGTTTACAAAGTCTAACTCGAACGTTCTCGTCGTCGAAGCATTGAGTGACTATCGTATGGTTTAATCGGGGATTCCACGCGTCTTCTTGGCGTCTTCCTCTTCTTCCTCTCCTTCTTCATCTTCCTCTTCTTCTACCTCTTCCTCTACTTCGTTGTCTTCTTTTTCTTCCTCCTCCTCTTCTTCTTCCTCCTCCTCCTCTTCTTCCTCTTCCTCCCCTTCTTCTGTAGCTCGGAGTAACAAGTTGCCATAGTTATGGCGCATGCGCAGTAGTGACTAGCGACGCTTTCCCGAAATGCGCCGCTGACAAGCATAGTGTAGCTTTCGCTACAGAAGGTAGGAATACCCGACGGCGCTGTGTATTGAACACAGCACCTCTCGAACGTAGGGTTGATGCTCTGACCAGCAGGCCACCGCTTCGGCAAGCCGGATGGTATGGCGAACGCTTATCGGGTGCACAAGGGGAAGATGGATACCATCAATGAATGATGATGCGGTGAGAGCTACCGGACTATAAAAAATGGGAAGATCCAGGCCGACAAATGTCTCATTTTGTTGGCGTATGCCACAACTGGGCCTAGCGCAGCTGGAAGGTGGCAGCAATGAGAACCAACGGAAGAGTGGACACTTTGGAAGAGGGCAGAGAGAATGGTGAACGTGGGGGTATGTAGTATGGAGTTTGTGGTGGCTGCAGCGAAAGCGCGCCCAAAGTGACAGTCAGCAGTGGTTGAGCTAAGCGCCTGGAACGGAGAACTGAAGAGGGTTGCTAGTTGAAGAACGTACATTTCTGGTTAGACGAAAAAGTGCTCTTTAAATATTCATACGTTCACGTCGCTTCAAGTTTTTCACGTCGTAAAATGCCTCAAAGCTGAGATGAACTGTCGCATTGGAGGATGGTAACCGTTCTGTGAGTTTCTGTTCCGAATTTTAAGAAAAACTTTCTCCTGTATTCAAGAAACCATTCATCTTGACTGCGTTGTCTGTTTTCAAGGAATATTTGGAGCTCATATTTTACGAAACGTTATTGTTGGTTGAAAATCATATTCAAATCAAATCATCAAATTTTCTCTGTAGAAAATATGAAAAGGTATTTTTAAACCAACTACCACTCAAAATTTCTGTAGTTAGAACTAAGAACGAGCACACTTTGGGAAAACGTGTTGATACTTTTCTAGGCACTAAAAAGGTGTCTGAGTAGGATATAGCGCGCCGACTCTGCCTGGTTTGCAGAGTAGACATCGACTGCCTATCCAGGTCACTTTCTGTCGCTTCGTAACTAAGAATGAACTCGACATGTGTCACGTAGCTGTCTGTCAGCCGGCTGTAGCTAAACATTTTGAATAAAAGCGCTGTGCGTGCCTTGCGGGAAAATATTGAAAGCCTATACGGGTCATCCAAATTATGTTTCCTATCTTAAGCATCATCCCCATCGATACTGCTGTTTCACTCGAAGACTGGGACGAACATGAAAGCTGTCGTATTTTCCTCTACCGTTTTACTTCGAAAGCGAATGAAGCTGGAGGCAATAGGCGGACTCTGGAGCGCAAGGACGGTCGTAACAATCCGAAAGGGCCGCATTTTGAACGCAAGGAATGAATGAATAGCTAGGTACGTGCGTTAGCTGTCAATTCACTAGAAATTATGCTTAGTGGGCGAATTTTACGTGAAATTACCGCTACTTTAATGCCATTGACTGAAGAGTTACAAGTTACATTAATGGGAAGGCAATTGGGCAACAGACTGCGATGATGGAGCTCCTGTTCTGAACCGTTCCCGAGTAGGAGTGAATAGAACTGTTACCATGCCCAGTCGGAAAAAGCTACAGAACATTTTCTGTTGTTACGACAGAATTTCTGCGCGGTTTGTTTTGACGGAAAACCTGTTGTGACAACAGAACGTTCTCTAGTAACATCAAAAATTTCTGTAGTTGCAACAGAAAAGTACTACAGAACTACAGACAACAGAAATATACTACAGGAAAACTACAGAACTACAAAAAAGTACTAGAGAACTACAGAAAAATTTGACGTTTACGACAGAACTACGGAATATTGTCGTATTTTTGACACGGTTCTGTAGGTTTTTTCGACAGGTACGGCTCTACAAGTCGCCTTTAATATCAGTGAAAACTTGGATCCCGCAAAACAAAACGCGCCTGACTGATTACGTTGGAAGAACACAGAAAGGAAATACCAGTGCAGAAGACAAGAGACAAAATGTTTAGGGGCATGCTATAAACGAAGCCGATCTAAAGTTGACCGCAAACTATTACAATCTACCCCAGTTGAACCTAGTTATCAGAGCGTAACCTCTGTTTAGCGTGGCTACGCAGTCATATAGTGGCGTTTCTTCTCACGCGAGCATCTCGCTTTCCATCGATTTCTGCCTCGAGCCGGTCACTCTCGCTCTTCGCTTCTTCTTTAAGCGAACTGTACAAGCTCGATTATGAGACATCCCTACTGAAAAAAACTGTATGAGGCAATAACCTCACATTTTCTCACCCAGTTTCACTCAATTCACGCAAGAAATCACATACAAGTCGCATATAATTGCGTAAGATCTCATAGTTTCTTGTATATTAACATAAATAATGGAAGATATTTTATGATAATGATGTGCACTGTATGAGAGTCTATGTGATTTGATGAGATTTTGTGATGTTATTGACCCAAAGAACTTTTCGTTTTTTAGTAGGGATGGCCTGAAATCCGCGCCAAATTCTTGATGGACATGGACAAGCAGGCACCTAATCATCAAAAGCGAGATTGTGCAACCAAACGCTGCTGAAGAACTTGTTACTTCACCATAGCATCTCGTAGCCCGAGTAGCTTTGGGATGCTAAACGCAATAAACGAAATCAAAACTCAAGGTTGAGCCTAAAATTTTTATTTTTGGGCTAGTTGGTTTATGTCTGTGCTTGCAGGACTCGAGGCTCAAAAAAGACGGAGCACAAAAATAAGGAAGTCCGCAGGACGAAGAGCCTCGTTCTGGAGTCCTCCTTGATCTTGTGCCCCGTTTTTTGTTGTACGCTGAGTCCTTCACGGATGGAGCCTAAGAGTCCCTGTAATTTTTAAAGCACTTCAGTCGGCTTCTGCTGCAGTGCTTTATTCGGATGGCGTTTTGTTAGGGGGACGATCAATGCGCTAGTTTGGTTTTGGACGAGTTGTTGTTTTGTTTTAGACATTGCATTTGTAAATTGATCTTAAGCCAATGTTAAAGTTTAAAAACTCACGCACTTGAAAACTAACTACAGGCTCTGACTGGTATCAATATGCTACTTTCCTCATTTAGAATGCGAATCAGGTAAAAAATTCAGCACTTTAATTTCTTTGAAGCGACACTGTAATGCAACGCAAATTTATGGGTACGTACTGGTTTTATATATTTGGGAGGAGACGTCGGGATATGTTTGAACCAGCAGACGCCTAGGAGGCAGTTTCTATCAGCATTTGAGCACAATGACATTATAGACGTACCGTATTTTTAAATCACGTGCATGCCCTTGGAAGGAGGCTTGGTTGGCGGTATGCTCCGGCAGTGAATGGTCATCGTGTTACGCAAGGTCACGAGACTACGTCACATATCTGAGATAGCGGGACCTCTGATCTCGGGTAGCTCCTTTTAAATGGGGTTTAAGAGTGTGCGCTGTTGGGCGAGTTGGTCAATAACGTTAAATAAAAAAGGGTACTACGCTCAAACAGACACGGACGAGGAATAGACGCAACAAGCTCACACTCGCGACTGGCATTATTTAAAAAAAAAAAGCATCTTCAAACCGTCACATCACACATTATGCGCAGTCTAAAAACGTACCTACATGTCATACAGTTTTATGGATGGGTATTCACACAATCTCTAGCCTTCTTTCCTTTATAGAATGTCTCAGCCAACTCACATGTCGCATGTTTACGGCTCCTCCTCTAAACTTTGGCATCTGCAAGCAAAGGCAGGCATCACTTATTGCTTCTAGCATCCGAGCATGCATCACCTTGCTGGGGTAAATTCAACCCATTCTGATTTGAATGAAAACTGGTATTCATTTATGCGCTCCTTCAAACATCGGCCCCTCTGACCGGTGTACAGGTGCGGACATAAGTAAACGGAGCACGCTTTTCCCTAGAAATTGAAATCACGCCTTCTGCACTGGAGATAAGAAAACAATATTTGTCCGACTGAAAGGGCTGGGGCGATTACTACCGGTTCGCACATACCACGACTGCCAGTTTAAAGTATGCAGCACGCGAAAATATTTAGAAGGAAACAACGTGCTCCGTTTACTCTTGTCCGCACCACCGGCACACCTTGTCGCAGGTGAGAGGCATCTCGTACACAACACCCATCAGGCACACCTTCACTGTGGCGCATGCCCGGATGCTGCACGCAATAAGCCATGCCTACCTTTGCTGGCAGATACCAAAGTTTTGAGAAGTCGTAACCAGGTAGCACGTCACTTGGCCGAGGCGTTTTGCATACCGTTCCTTTGAAGCCATAAGGCAGCGCTTGGGTGGATGTCGATGAGTGATTACTCCCTTATTATTAATCTACTCCACCTTCGGGATTCCGCTAAATATCTAACAGTATTCCCAACCCGAGTTATTGATCAATTCGCTCTCTACCTACAATCTGTCCCGCTGACCATCCTGGTTAGCTCAGTTGGTAAAGCGACTGCCCGGAAAGGCGGTGGTCCTGGGTTCGATCACCGGATTAGGACGAATTTTTCTGTATTTATGAAGTTTCTGAGAAAACTGTATAGCTTTCCTTTGTATCCCTACAGTGGTGCTTGGGCGGATGTCAATGAGTAATTACTTTCTTATAACAAATATACTCCACCTAGGGGGCTTCCCTTAAATATGCGACGAGGAGTAAAGATTGTGTAAGCAACAAATTTATCAAACTGTACAAGGATGAAGACAGATTTTTGGACGGCATATAGTGTGTGATGTATGTATGTATGTATGTATGTATGTATGTATGTATGTATGTATGTATGTATGTATGTATGTATGTATGTATGTATGTATGTATGTATGTATGTATGTATGTATGTATGTATGCATGTATGTATGTATGTATGTATGTATGTATGTATGTATGTATGTATGTATGTATGTATGTATGTATGTATGTATGTATGTATGTATGTATGTATGTATGTATGTATGTATGTACGTACGTACGTACGTACGTACGTACGCACGTATATGTGTATGTATGCATGCATGTATGTATGTAGTACGTACGCACGTATGTGTGTATGTATGCATGACAGTTTGAAACTATACAAGGTGCGCCTTTTCTCAAACAAAATCGATCACGAGTCTGCGCTTGCTGTGTTCTCTTTTCGTGCATGTTTCTTTGTGCGCAGTACCCCTTTTTGTTTACCTTTGAAATGGGAGAGTGAGATAATCGAACCCATCTGGACCCTTGAGCCCCGAGTCGGACAAGCTGCTCTCACGGCATGCGGGCGCGGCCATACGACGTGGGTAAAGCGAGGCTTTATATATATCTTCTCTGATTTTGAAGCGAAAGCTTCCTTGCGCCATGTACAAGCAGGGTGAACTTGGCAGGTCGCTTGGCCTTCAACGAGCCAGTGGTCACGATGTGACTATGTAGCTTAACCACGTTACCGCCTATAGTGTACCACCAGCTGACCTTTGACCTTGACATCTGACGGCAGATCGATCATCACGTGTCTACTCGTGTAGTTGACGGCGTCGAATACATAGTTTCGGCAGTTTAACAGCTTTAAAACCATGTCTGCTCATGTCTAAACATAAGCCTAACCAAAGCACAACTAAGTAAAACTACGCATCAAACTACGCATCAAAAACATCAGCCATTTTTTTTCGCAAAATGCGTTATCTTATACGACTTCATGCTAATCAGCATATTTGAGATAATACATGGATAAATTAACAAATTAGCGATTAAGCGAGCTCCATAATGCCCATAAAGGAATGACGATCAGCAAGGGAAGATATTGATGAGAGTCGTTAACGGAGTACAGAAACCAAGAAATTTGATGCGCGTTTTTGTCTTTATAACAGCGGGCAGGATATTGGTGTCGATGAATCAAGACGCGGAAGTCGCCCAAATTGTCCGAATAATTTAGAATGAAACTCAAATCGTCCTATTTATGTTCAGATTTCAGCCACCAGCATCGGCTGTGATGCCACTGGCACGCCAAAGTCACGTGACATATGCGAGAACAGCGACGTAATCGCTGATTACACCTTTCTTCATTTTACATTTTGGGCAGGTTTGCATAACAAAAAGTGGGAACTGAAATGAATAAGGTTGCAAACATACTGCAGTTTTTGTGACCTGAGCCCGTTAATGACAATACAGCAGCCGCTTGGCTGTTGAAGCCGAAACTGGCACTAGTTCCCTTTTTTAAGCGCCTTCCACGCTGATGTTAATGTCTGGTAATGTGCCTCGGTTACATCCTCGGATATAGGCAGCATTCTACGTAAAAGTATTCCTTCTCTTTAATACTATGGTGTCATGCCCTAAAGGACGAATATTAGAAGTTTTCTAAACCTAGGCTGTCATTCCTGGGCAGCGCGAGAAGCTTAGTTTATAAATAGCGAATAAATTGCCAAAGAAAACGTTTTTTACGTTGTATCCGCTTGCTCCGAGAATTGTTACGGAAACTTTGTAAACGGCGTTTTGCATTTGGAAGCCTACATGGAGAATTGAATTTTCATTTCTGACTGAGAGCTGTAATAATAAAAAAAAATGTGCTGAATCCTACAAGAATTCAGGTGGTGTATGTACGTTATTCCTGCGTCCTCTAGTACGGTGTCTCTCACAGCCCATGCTATTGCCTAAGGGAATGAAGCACCCATATCGTCGCAGTCATCATAAATGGGAAAATATTTGCTGTACCGCAGACTAGACTTTCATCCCGCAGAGCTGCCATTTAAGTACACTAATGCCCGTGATTTTCAGCAGTTCAAGGAGCTATTCGCGTGCCCAAATTTATTATATTGATTATGAACACAATTTTCCACTGTTTGAAGATTTCAGTCTTTTATCGAAACTATACGCCTCCAAATGGCCACCTCACATAGGCAAACTCCTTAGTGGCGAGCTGGAGTTTTGCGGAGGATGGCTTTGTTTACAGCTTCACACCGTTCCTTCCAGGGCCTATCTGAACTTCGACTCGTGCGCCACGTCCATGCAGTGCCGCGGCATCTCGACCGAGTTCAACACGCACTCAATGCACGTGCGAAGCGTGGTGCTGAGCCCGTACGAACCGTACTGTAGCGGATTTGTGCCTCCCGAGGTGCACGAGAAAATTGATGTTATTACGTTGTTGCCGGGGGAAGAGGACACTGGACAACCCGCCCCGAAGCCACCTCCGCAGCCTCCTCAGCCTCCGCAGCCTCCGCAGCCTCCCAGGCCGACCCCCGTCATTGTTCCCACCTCCACTCAGATGCCTACGGTGCCGCCACGTTGCAACGAGGACACGTATCTGGAGCAGTTCTTTAAATGCGGTCTCAAGTTTGTTATGAACTTGGCGGGGGATCCAAAGAATGAGTGCCACGCCTGCAGGTGAGGGTGCGTCAGCTGCTAGAGCTAAACGCACGACTGTTATTGGGACCGAAATTCGAATTCATCACATTAACCTTACGTGTCTCAAGCTGTTATTGATAACGAAAAAGAAAAGAAAAACCAGCCACAACTGAATAGATGCAGGTGATACCACTTATGAGCCAAAGCCTCCATGATGTCCAAGCACTTGCCTAAGCGTTGCCGCGTCGTCATGACCTACACAGTATACATGAGGAATACAAACGACGCCACACGGAAGGAAAGCGTATCAGCTCTGAACCCAGCATCCCGTGAACACTGATTGCTCCAGGATGGTGGGCACCGTCGGTTTGGGCCCTATTTTCGAACAGAAGTGGAACAAAAATTATCTGTGGTTTAGCTTGTAGTTACATTTGGAGTTAGGCGAGAGCTATCTGCATGGCTACGCTTAGGTTAGGCTTGAAAGTAAAGACATGGCTTTTGCCCATAGTAGTTTACTCTATGGTTTCAACTTCGTTTATGCCTTTACGGGACAGTTTCGATCCCTAAAATGCGATGAGACGAAAGCGTCTGTTGCGCCGTGGTCCAAAGCCCTCCACTACGGCACCTCTTTCTCTCTGTTTTCTCTCCTACCTTTGTGATGACGCGATAGCGTAAGCTTCCAGCTACTATATGAAACCCCGCTATAATCGATGCGTATGAACGTGCCTGCGTGACCTAAGGATAACGGGAATGCAAAGGTTTTGGAAATCTGATTGTGATTTCATCCTCCCATATGAAAGGAGAGGCCCGAGTTGGCAGTGCATGCCAAAACCAGTGCTGCCTACGTCCACTTAGTGCTCGGCCATGCAACCTGCCAACTCGGGTCGCTCCTTTCATATGGGAGGGTGATATCAGAATCAGCCTGCCAGAACTATTTGCATTCTCGTTACCCCTACGATACGCAGGCACGTCCATACGGCTTGGTTGAAGCTTGACTTTATATGTGGGCTGGTAGCTTACGCTCTCGCGTCATACCTTTAAAAGATGAGCTTAAGTGTACCCAATAATGTAGCAGCTTACACTGATAGGGCGTGATAGGGGAATAATGTAGCAGACAAAAGAAGTTTCCGCCATTGCTCTCGCATTCAACTAGGGTTAACCAGAGCTAAACCAAAACTAATATTTTTGGAGTGTTTATAGGAGGTAGCAGCCAATTTCTACACCAGGGTACCCGCTGAATCCTGGTCTAGTGAGAGAGGGTGTTTCTGGAGGTGTTCACCGCAGTCAGGTTTCATCCCATACCTGTTTGCGCAATTCCATAGACAAGCGGATTTCTAATTCCATGGGGAATAGCACGGCACCGGGATTCGAACCACGGTCCTCTACCTCTACTTCACTGCATCACGAAGTTCATATGCGGTGCTGAAAATATATTGGGCTCCTTAAGTACATGCGCGTGCTATTTATACATTCATGCACACCTGCACGCATGCAATTTTGTAGTCACGGAAAAGAAATGATTGTGAAATGACAGCATCTGCTAAAAGCCGCGTTACGCTGGCGTTCGAAATTAAGCTGCAAAATGATACAAGATGCTGCATAGCTGATAGACTGACAGTTTTCTCTCGCTGTAGGAGTTGTACATGGCTAGCATAACTTACGGTATAAAAGCACACGAATGAGCTCAGTTCTCGAAATGCGCTACGCACAGGTGAAGACTAATCTTTATCGCTGCCTCCGCTGCCATTTAGGCCGCCGCAGTGCAGACCTCAAAACGAGGGAAAAGAAAAGAAGCAGAAACGCAAGCGTGCACACTGGCTTATGCTTTGCTCGCCAGACTGCTAGACCAGTTCTTCCTTCCTCGAATTTGACCGTGCGACGAAGTCATTTCGAGCCTCGTTACCATCACGTGCTTGAAAGCGCTGCGGTGGCAAAACACCGTCGTTTTCTTACCACGCCTTCCGTGGCGTTAGTTCAAGTTGAAAACCCCGTCCTTTCATCTTTCCCCCGCTCACTGAACTTAAGAGATGTCTTGCTTCCCACCTCAAAGTCCCTCCCAATAGAAAAAAAACACATAGACAGGACAGGCAGGAGGGACGTAGATACTACGTCCGTTTTGTGACTTGAGTGCTTGCTCAGGACCTGCAAACATATCCTCCCTCCTCACGGGATAATGTTGTTAGTCTTACTGTGTAGACGTGCTGAATGCGAGCTTTTAAAAACATAAAAACTTATAGATGAAGATGAGGAATTATGCAATTATCACTGGGGAGGTTTAGCGTTCTAGTCTACATGCCATACTGCTCCTGATGAAGGTGGTGAGTTTGCGAACACACGCACACACGCTCCCACTGACTCTGACCCACTAACTCTCATTACCGCTGACTCACTCACTCACTCACTCAACGCCCTCATACTCTCTCTCTCTCTCTCTCTCACACACACACACACACACACACACACACACACACACACACACACACACACACACACACACACACACACACACACACACACACACACACACACACACACACACACACACACACACACACACACACACACACACACACACACACACACACACACACACACACACACACACACACACACACACACACACACACACACACACACACACACACACACACACACACACACACACACACACACACACACACACACACACACACACACACACACACACACACACACACACACACACACACACACACACACACACACACACACACACACACACACACACACACACACACACACACACACACACACACACACACACACACACACACACACACACACACACACACACACACACACACACACACACACACACACACACACACACACACACACACACACACACACACACACACACACACACACACACACACACACACACACACACACACACACACACACACACACACACACACACACATGCGCACGCGCGCTGAGGATCATCACACGATGCGTGTAGTCCTGTGCCTTAAAGAGATGAAGACATCGCTTCCATTGCAGATAAAATTGCGCCTGTGCTACACAGCGGTCTAGAAATATCCGTGCGCGTTACCGTGGAAGCAGTGGCGGCCGGAGACACAGGCCATCCCCATAGTTCACACCTCTCTGTCTCTCACCCTTGGCAGCGTCATCGCCGAGCATGAGGCTTGCGTCCGTGCCATCAACAAGGACACACACTGCTCCGACGAAGAAATCAGCATCAAGGCAACCCTTAACTACATCGACAGTGAACTGCGCTCTGCCCCCCGTGTCAAGTGTCCCAAGGACAATTGCAAGCACAGAGGCGGTAAGAGCGGCTGCACCTTTGAACCGCTTCACCTCTTAATAATGCCTGTGGGTGCCAAAAAGTCTTTATTATCTAGGTCACGTCTGGATCGTTAGAAGTGGTGGCCAGGTATAAAGGAATTTCAGGGGCATCATTCTAAATTATGCCAACAGTATGTCATTCTTAATTCATCGACTGGTAATGCAATCATAGCGAGTAGCTCAGCTGGAACTATAGAAAGTAGCATAGAGACTTTATGAAAATATTTATATCCCTTCAATTTGCTGATTATATATGCTAATTACTGATCAGTTAGTGTCAAAGCAGCTCATACGATTGCCTAGCCCAGTAATGACCTTGCTTGTGTCTTAACACTGATTGACCCACCGCATCGCGACGTCACAGTTCACGTGTCTCGAAGCAGGGCTCGCTTGCACAAAACAATCTTAAGACTGTCTTAGCTAAGTCCAGACTTAACTGGAGTCTAAAGAATAGGCCACTAGCATGGCCGCTTAAGACTGGAGTCAAGACTGGGCTTCAGTCCTGACTTGAATAAGTCGCTTGTATGATTACGACTCTAGTGCTGTCTTGGTTAAGACACAAGGACGCCAGGTGTCTCAGTAGAGAAATTAGGGAAATACAGGGATGCGCTGGCACTGTCCCTGCTGTAAGATGTACACATTCCGTCAATTTTGCGTTGTGTAAAATCCGTGCCATTGCTTTTTGCGGCTTAAGATTGTGTTACGAGGAAAAATGCCCCAAGTGGTTGCTGAGGCCGTTCTGGGAAGCCACTCTGGTGAACATGAACCCGAAGCGTTCGACGTTCGGAGCACGAGCCGTCTTATATAAGTTTGGTCTTTCTAAAGACACCATTTAAGTCTGGACTTAGCTCGGACTTTATCGTGCAAGCCGGCCCAAGTAATTCAAACAGCGGTTCAACACAGCACCATTGGTATAACCAAGTTATTCCCAGGATAGAGCCTTGCAAATCTTATAATGCGTGTAAGTACATTTGCAGTGCTTGGAGATATCAAAAAACCGTCTGAGTGGGATTCGAACCGAAGTCAGGAACGTCTCGTGGAGCGAGTTCATAACAGTGTAGCTATTGCCACAGCTGATTGTCCCGCTTGCAGACCACAGCTCACACTCGCGCTGTGCATTGCAGCTGGTCGTCTTCATTACCTTTCATTTGTGGGCACAAAGCTTCGGCACGTCCCACTCGATTTATGTATGTTCGACAAACCTTAAGTTCTTTTAATATAAGCTGCAGCCACAGACGTGATACGCAAAGCTGTATGGCACCTTCTTCAACCACTTAAGAAGCCCGCGAAATATGAAAAAAAAAAAAAAAACACATGAAAGAACGTTTGCGTTCTAGAACTGATCAGGCTTCAAGTGTGCGATTCATGAACAAGGTCAGTTGCGCTGGCTGTGGCTCCGGTGAAGCACCAGGACTTTATGGCGGTTTTATGTATTGGGGCTCCGGCTCAAACTGCCTGACGGTGCAAGTAATTGCTGTCGGTAGAGCATAACAGAAGCGATTGGGTGTCCAAGGTTGCGAGAGAAAACAAAAATCTAGCACCACTTGAAGAATGAACGCCCGGCCAGTTACATTCATCTGCGCCGTCGTGCGAAGAATGCAGGAAGGCAAGGTAATTACAAGTGACATGGCGCACTGTCGCTTCAAAATCACACTGGAGGCGATCTCGTTCATATAACAAACACTTGAGCGCACCACGGTAGCAATCCGCGAGCGCTCTGCTATTTGGCTTTTCTTATTTCCGGAGCATTCTTTGAAACGAAGAAAGAGAACTAGTTGACACATATTCTTAGGAAACGATAAAAATTGTTTCTGAAATTATCCTGCAACTTTGCTTCTGACTTGGGGTCTGCAGAGGATATTTAGAAAGACGAGTAAATCAATATATTTGATGACTTGGTTAAATAAAAAAATCTTGGTCGGCTCTGCACTAACTTGCATTGATGCGATAGTGACGTTTTAGTATTTTAGTTTTGCTTTATTGTTATTTGACTTTTTTATTGTGAAAGCACTACTACACTAGGTTTCGAGCCTTCAGCGTAGCGCGGCGTTAGCCACGTCTTACCCACGTGACGCTGTGACGCCACACCCCACGTGACACTAGGCGATGTGGGCCGGCAGGAGCTGACAACTTGGGTCTCTCGTTTCACATGGGACGGTTATGTCAGAATCAGCCTGCTAGGATCCTGGCATTCACGTTACCCCATAGGCCACTAATGCACGTTCATATCGGTTGGTTAAAGCGGGGCTTTATATGTGGGCTAAGGAAGAAGAAAAAGAGGAGAAGAAGAACGCTCGGTCACCCGCAGCAAATGCTTTCACTCAATATTTGGTTCAGCAGCGTTGAACCCTTGTGATTGTTTTTTTTTCATTGTTCGTACCACCGCGCCGTGGTGGAGCGCTAGGATGTTCGACTACTCTGCCCAAGGATGTTGGATTGAACCCCTGCCACGGTGGCCGCTTTTTGATGGCGAGAAGCAAGGCGCCCGTGTGTTAAGCTGTGTCAGAGCACGCTAAAGAACCCCAGGTGGTCAAAATGTCCGGAGCCCACCCCCATGGTGTCTCTCACAGCCTTAGCCATTTTGGGACGTTAATAAACCCCATAAACGGCACCAAACCAAGCCATTCTTCACACCGAAAAGCGTTCGCTAGGCGCCCCTTTACCAAGCGTGGTACATATGACTCTATGTGCCCTATGCGTTCGTTTCTTGGCTGGTATGCAGAATGCCCGGAGGTGAACCTTAATGTCGGGGGATTTACTTTACTGAATTACTTATATTTTCGGAAATATGACCGATTGATAGAGAGATAGAAGATAGACACATAGATTGACACATAGAATAGTGCAAGTGTCTAGGAGAATGGGGAAAAGGCAGTGAAATACCTGACGAAGCGGCACCCCCTTCTCCACCCCCAAAATTTGACATGCTTAAAATAGGTGACAGCATATAAAGCCCAAAAAGTATACACAAAGTTCGTTTGATCATAAATTTTAGCTCATTATTTGACATTAAAAATAATAGTAACACAATGTAAAACAGTGTGCTCATCAGTAACAAAAATGCTTCCAATATTCGAACCTCCCCGCCTATTGTGGCATCATTTCGGCCCTCCCAAATTTGTTTGCTTTATTGGAAAGTTGAGGGTTTGAAATTATTGCTCGAGATAAAGTGGGTTTGGCGTCATGCGCCTTTTGACTTATGAGGAAATTGTACACACGTTTGACGACTGTTAGTGCGATGCGAGGCGTTTCATTACGAGCCCAATACGCCATCGCGTAAAAGTAGCCCGAGTTATTCTTGATTAGTGCCAACATATTGCATTGGGAATATGTGGCATTCGATGAGCTTTGCATTTTTTAAACTTTAGCTTATCTTAGGTAGGACGACCTGTACATTTAGTTATTAGAGCTGCTGTATATAATGAATAGGCAGTGTTCATTTGTCGATGTTGAATTTTTGAATTTTGGAGCCGTACAACTACAACTACTTCAAACGAATATACTACAAATTCCTCGTTTCGGTCAAGGCGTGCCTTTCAGGTGAATAAACTTTATGATAAAGCAAAGGTGGCTAGATGGTACAGAGACTAAAAATATGCGAGCATTCACTGCCCCTGAAGAAGTCACGTTAAAGGCGAACAGTGGAGAGCTGCGATTTAACAACTCCTTCAGTTTAACGTGGCACCGTTGAAGCTCACGTTGCGCAAAAATTCGGTGTTGTCGCCGTTGCGAGCGAAGAGTCACGGGTGTTACTCTGGAGAGTGGGCGTTGGCAGAGTACGTGGCCGAATACAGATTTTTCGAGTTTTGTCACCTAACAAGGCCACACGATACCACATAGCTGGGACGAGCGGATAACTCGAGAGGGTTATTTTATTTGGGAAGTTGGGATAGGGATCAACCTTTCAGAGCTCTTGAATGCAGAGTAAGAAACGCTACTCCTATACCACGCAGACACGTTAGTACGGTGTTGTTAAAACGGAGCTTTATTAGAGACTCTTAATTTAGGGCATACCGCTTACCGCTACCGTCTACCGTTACCACGCGAGCGTTAGTACGCATGCGCAGATCACCCAGAGGGCGACAGATGGCGCCACATTCCTGTCAAATTACGGCGGGCTCCGCACGGAGGGACCAATCAGCGCGTGCTGTGCTGACGGCGCGCGGTAGCGGTAGACGGCCGCGGTAAGCGGCAGCGGTAAACTAAAAGTATCTATTATCTCTGGTGTTGGTCTACGACATATAGCTGGATAATGTGATAGCTTTTAGGACTGCATGAGAATTTCTGAGGTGCAAATATAAGATGGGTAATGAAGGGAGCAGAACCTACGTGTACCGCATGACTGCGTGCATTGGAGCCAGTCAGAAACGTTTGATGCTGTTGCGTCATACTCAGTTTCCCCAGTATGTTTTGGTATAAAACATATATGAAAAGGTTAGTTTAACAGATATCACTTTAGTGTTGCGTGTGATTTCCTGGATAACTATTTTCTTTGCATCTGGAAAGCGTTACATGAGCGTTTGAGTAGAAGGGATGCTTGATCATTCACCCAAAGCAGCGACTGGCTCTTCTTCGCAGCAGAACATGAGTACTATTGCATCAGTTTTCAGCGTAAAATTCTGCTTTTGTTTTTCTGTGCCGAGATCACGAATGCCAAAGTTTTCGCTACTTCCACCAATTCAATCCTATACTCACCCACTAAGCTATGGTCGCACTTATGCAGAAAAAATGTTTTCTACACTGCCCTGAAGTACAAATCAGAGAAAATATCTTATAGGGGACACCTAAGCTCCATCCTAAAAGGGTGGGGTTTAAGTACACTATGCGGTGCCGTCCACCTACTAAGCTACCACGCTGTCCAGCGACAGGTCATAGGCGAGTTGACATATAATGCCCGGTTTAACCAAGCCGTATGAACGTGCCTGCATGGCCTAGGAGTAGTGTTCTTCACTCGGCATCCTTGTACACGGGAAGTTAAATTCCTATTTCGCCTTCACACAACGAAAGAGCAACCCTAGTTGGCAGCGCATTCCAACATTCAAATATCATGTGGAATCTTTAATTTGCACGAATCAACAAAAAGTCAGTGCCCGGTCATGGCAGCTGCCAGCGACCACCTACAAACGCCATGGCCGTGATTTTTAAGGCGAAATCCTTTAATGGCTCATGCTGTCGTGGACAAAATGTGTCCCGCTTTTGCGGCGGCTCTGATTGGCCGAGGCGGGATGACGTCATAGAGATCACGATCAATCACAGAGCACCACCACAGTATGTGCGAATGCGTGCCTAATATGGCCATATGCAAATAAACGACCAATTACTAATAAATAAATAAATAAATAAATAAATAAATAAATAAATAAATAAATAAATAAATAACCAATTGATTATAGTTAATTACCTACTCAATGACTAATAATTGACTAATGACTGATTACTTAATTAATAAATAGTGTCAGTTGCGTAGCAGAATGCGGCGCTCAAACTTTCGCCTTTCACTAGTGTAGTCGCTAAAGTCCCTTGTAATTTTTTTAGTTCACAACACAGAAGCCGGATTTTATTCGTAACGCGCGCTTTAACGTTATCAATTTCAAAAATCTACAGACTTAAGGATCCATCTCCTCCTATTGTTTCAATGACGATTGATTTATTAACCAGTGCCTCCTATTTTGTTATCTCGTCTTAGCGCTAGTGTGTTGTTTCGCCTTGGTAGTCAAGTGTACTGGTGTGACAAAGTCAAAGAAATTAAGAAATGAAACTTGAATTGTACACGTGGTATGTCAAGAGTGTCGCCACTAGTGGCACGTATTACTTTACGCCTCTACCGCTGAAGCGGTACGACAACTTTGCCACATGCACCTCATAGGTTTCAACAATGAACGCATTGAATCAAAACCTTACCTAATGTACGTTAAACGTAGTACATCTCAAATTAATATAATTGGTGGTAGTTACCAAAATGCGGAGTTGCTAATAAAGCAACGTTTTTTGTTGACTGACTGCCAAACGAAAAGTGTTTTAAATGAACCACTGGTGAGGTCACTCACTGTGGTCGACAAAGGGATTTTCTTCTGTGGCTTTTCTCGTCCGTGTTGTTTCGATCTTCAGCGAGACGCATCTCACCCAAGTGTTGCCGTCTCTAGCAATGTTGTAAGCATTTTGTTTTCTTCTGTAGGACGGATACGGTTCCGGTCCTCGTACCAGCAGTGCGAACTTCGAGAGTACGCCGGGATGTACTTCGAGTGCGGCACTTTGTTCCTGAAGCGCACCTCTCCCAACCACGTGTCCACTGAGGACCGCTGCAGGTGACGGGCTCTAGGAGTGAGATGAAGACAACTAAAAGCTTGCGAAACAAATTGAGACACACCTTGCT